>NC_079211.1:40097346-40274846 GCF_029633865.1 Lampris incognitus
GAATGTCACTCAGACACGGGGAGAACATGCAAACTCCACACAGAAAGGACCTGGGACGGCCTGGGGTTCAAACCCAGGACCTTCTTGCTGTGAGGCAACAGTGCGAACCACTGGGCCATCGTGCCACCAATGGGGCCAACAACAAAAAAAATAAAAAATAAAAGTTACACAAATGCTTCAGAATCAAGCGAGACAACAAGGTCATAAAAAGAAGATGGTGACAAAAGCAAAGAAATAGCAATAAAGGCAGGGTTTGGAATTTGAACCCTGTTCTCAATAAGGTGTGTGTGTGCATGTGTGAATGTGTGTGTGTGTGTGTGTGTGTGTGTGTGTGTGTGTGTGTGTGTGTGTGTGTGTGTGTGTGTGTGTGTGTGTGTGTGCGTGTGTGTGTGCGTGTGCATGCGTGCAGCACGTCTGCATGCGAGTGCGTGTGTTTATGTATGGTGACGGGGTGATGGAAACCTAGAAACCCTGGCAGTACCTGAGTAACTGTGCAAGTTACACACGGTGTTTCCAGCGTGGTTATTTACGTCATACCTGGGTGTTTTGCATTGCAGGACAGGATTAAAAAAAATCAGGGAAGAAGAGAACAGAATCAGAGTGTTTGAAATGATTAATTCCTGCCAGGGGATGTTTTGAGATCGGAGGAACAGAGAGAGGAGGAACAGAGAGGAGAAAAGGAGAGAGGCGAGACAGAGAGGAGGAAGATACCCCTTTTCCACCAAGGCAGTTTGAGGGCTGGTTCGGAGCCGGTGCTTAATCTTGAACAAGTTCTTCGTGTTTTGACAGCCAAAGAACCAGCTCCTGGCCAGGAAAACGGGTTCCAGAGCGGCACTGGCTCTTTGCTGGGCTAGAAGAAAGAACCGCTTACTTCAGGGGCTGGGGGACTAACAGTGAGCAGATGGCACCCACACATTTGGACCGAAAAACAGCACCAACAATTTCAAAAGGATAACCCATGGCTTATTGTCAATGGGAAATATGCCGGGTGTCGAATATGCAAAAAAGTCACGTCACTTGGACCATTTAAAGAAACAGGTGTGTCTGTCAAATGAATGGTCAAGCATTAAAGTTACCTACAGCCACAATGATGACCACCAATACCAACTATCACGTTTGCAGAGCAAAATACTGCAGAACAATAATGAATACAAAATGTACAACTAACATGTACACAGACAACTGGAAGGAGAAGTTGAGAAGACAGCCTCACTGTTTCAGACAGCATGTATCATGGCAAAGAACAATAGACTATACACAGACTAACCGGAGTTGTTGATTTTCCAGCAAGAAAATGGGCTCAACATGGGCACCAATCTTCCCTCCAGATACACTGCGTAAAATATAATTGATCACACAGCAAAGGACATGAGACAGAAAATACTGGACCACATACGAACTAAAGACCAGAAATTTAGTGTTTTGATTGATGAGTCTACAACACTTAGCAAGCAATCTGCTTTGGTAGTATATTTGATGTCCATATTAAATGATGTGCCTACAGTTATATTTCTGGATTTGGTTGTGCTTGAAAGCCAGTTAGTTAAGACTATAACAAACAGTCTGCTAAAATGCAACCACATGTGGGGATTGGACGAAAGCTTCAAAAAGGCAAACTTCATTGCTTTTGGATGTGATGGTGCAAATGCTGTAACAGGCAGGAAATCTACGGTAACAACCGGTCTACAGCAGATGTATCCCAATCTAATAAGTGTGGCACTGCCTCAATTACAGATTGGAATTGGCTGTGGGTGATACAGTCAAACAGGTAAATAACATTAACCATTTCACGTCTCTTACAGACAAAGTTTACACCCTCTACCACAGGTCACCAAAGAACTGCTATGAACTGGCTCAGCATGCACAACAACTTGAAGTGAATCTGCAGGAGATTGGGAGGGTCCTTGATGTTTGATGGGCAGCCAGCAGCATCAGAACAGTGAAGACTGTATGGAAGTCAAATCACCACTTCAATGCTACTTCTGAAGATGCCACAAGGGATGAGAAGGAGAAGGCTATGTACAGGGGCCTGATGGCCAAAATGGAGACAATAGTTCCTGTGTGCTTTAGGATTAATGTATGACCAAGGCTCAGCGTTTTCGGTTTTTATTTTTCAAAGCCATCCAGCATGCCGAATTTCGCCACAAGAGGACACTGTTACATAACCTCACACGAACAGGAACAAATTTTGGATCCGTGGAAATATAAAATCTGGGTGAAAATTAGTTTAAACCAATCTGCTCCTTTTAAAAAAAATCTGGGTCTTTTTCGGTGAAAATCGGTAAAAACTGAAAACGCTGAGCCTTGTGTATGACACATTAGGGGAAATCACACACCTTTCACTCACCTTGCAAGAAAGGGGAATGACACTCATGAAAGCAGACAAGCTTATGAGACGACTCAGTCGACTTATACCTTCAGTGATAGCTACTCCTGGAGAAAAAAAGGCAGGAAGCCCTTACAGCTGCCAAGAGACTGGAGTTTTGTGGTATATCCTTAAACAGTGTCAGAATAAGGCAGATAGATTCAACAGTGTTCCTTCAGTCACTCACTGGGAACCTGGAGTGTTAACAGGTTGTTTAGCACTGGCTCAAGCAGATATCCAAGTGTCTCAGCTGAGAACATGGCTAAGTATACATACTTCCTTGATAAATTCTTAGTTCTTAATCCAATAAACTGGTCTGTGGCCTTAGATGAGCATTATGGGAAGGTTTGCATCAAATAACTGGCACAACAGTTATTGGATATGTAACAGTTATATAACAGTTGTTATATAACAGTTTTCTGCTTCCAGTGTGGGAAGATGGTGGCACAAACTCATGTTTGCAGCGGCCTCACCCAGTACCATCCATGCAGTGTTTTTGTCTGTCTGAGTGTAAGTTTGTGCCTTCATTTGATGGCTGGGAAAGCTGGCACTGGGTTGGCTGGGAGAGCTTGGTCTGCTGCATCCTGTGGGCCCACAGACCACGGCCTTGTCCAGAGCTGCACCCAAAAAGGAAACACCAAGGGTGGTCTGACAGTATGTGGGAGTGGGGCAGGTTAACCTAACTGCTCACTCATGCAGACCGGCAGTTCCGATAAAACTGAGGGTGGTCTGGCGGTGGCCTCGCCTAGTGTTGACTGTGTTTTTAGTGTTGTCGTGTGGAGTGCGGGGAGGTGTGTTGAAGTTCTCTGGCTGGGAGAGCTAGCATTGGATCAGTTGAGAGAGCCTGGTCGGCTGCATCCGGTGGGCCCAAAGACCACAGCCCTGCCCGGAGCTGCGCCCGAAGAGGAAACGCCGAGGGCGGTCTGACAGGACGCGGAAGCAGGGCAGGCTAAGCCCATGCAGACCGGCAGTTCTGACAGTCATCCTTGCTGGCATTCGTTCTCTTGGACATTGATTGTTTTTTTTTGTTACTTAGTTTGGATATATGTGTTCTTAGTTCGGATATGTGTTTTAGTTTGGATATATGTGTTCTAGTTTGGATGTGTTCTTGTAGTTTTTGGATATGTTTTTGTCTTTGTGTTGCACTGCTGTGGGCTGGGGGAAACATTTTATTCCTGCTCAGGAATCAAGTGATCTTGATTCCTTAACAGTTCAGGCTTGGCCCAAAGAGAGTGCTTGAGGGCTTCAGGGATTATAAAGAGGACTCCAGTATAACACCTGAAGACTTGCCCCCACTCATTAATATTCTCAGCCACATACACATATGTGAGCAGTGCAGAATGTGAACGAGGATTCAGTTTAATGAATATTATTATCGGTCCACTGAGGTGCAGTCTGCTGATAAAGACTGCGTCGTCATTAATGTTTGTTAACCTGAATGCTCCTCCATTGTCAAAGTGGATCCCAGAGGAATATGTAAAGTGTTGGCCGGTAAAGCATAGAGGAGCCACTGACACGCGGTCACACCCCTGCAAGCCAGCACATCAGTTGGACAAAGAGGCACTCTGGGCAATGTTGTGAATATTCTTATGTTCTTAGTGGGCTAGCTAGGTAATGATATGATTTATGATTTTTATAATATTCAACTTTTAATGGTAGTTTTTCTCTCATTGAAATGCACTGCAGAATGTTCAGTTCTTAGAGTGGTGGCAGTTATTTTTTTTAAATACACAATTTGTAAACTGCTGCCATTCCTACAGTTTTTATATTATATATACTATATACCCTCTACAAATAAATAAACAATTATTTTGAATATATATATATATATATATCTTTTTTTATTTTTTAACCAGTATGTCGTGGTCCACCTTACATTGATCACAGAATTGATAGTTTACCCACCTGGTGCCATGTCTTTGGATGAAGACCCAATCCTAATCCAATGTAACCTAGGAGGATACAGTGGGAATGGGACATAATCAGCTGTAGTGAGATTTAGACACCCTATTGGAAGGACACACTGGGATGGGCACACTGGGTCTAACACACTCAGTAGTTGTGATTCCGTATGTGGTGGGAGTGTCAGAAAAGTTGAGACACATATTTTCCAAACACCACATCTCAGTTGCTTTCAAACGCCAAAACACAATGAGCCAGAAATTGGTCCACCCCAACGATCGGGTCCCCCGGCACAAACAGATCAATATAGTGTATGTTGTTAAGTGCAGGAAGGATTGTCGTGACTTGTACATTGGAGAAACTAAACAGATGCTGGCCAAGAGGATGGCACAATACAGTAGAGATAGCGCGTCAGGCCAGGACTCCAGAGTCGACACCCATCTACAGGCCAGTGGCCACTCTTTCAAGGGTGAGGATGTGAACATCCTTGATAGGGAGGAATGCTGATTTGAACGAGGAGTCAAAGAAGCCACCTATATGAAGAGGGAATGACCATCCCTGAACCGAGGGGGGCCTAAGAGTACATCTGTTGCCATCTTACAATGCTGTCATTGCAGCCATTCCCCAACCCTCTGTGAATATTACACATGGCCATTGTAACTCTAGTTAATGGTTATCCAAAGGAGTTGAATCAAGTGCAACTGGACTTGGTATATATCCGTGAAGACGTTTCGTCTCTCATCCAAGAGGCTTCCTCAGTTCGTGCCTTTCTGACTAGACGAAGCTTGTCCTTTGGATAACCATGACCTGGATGAATGAGAACATTCACAGACATCTAGTTAATGGTCGTGCCTATTTGCATATGAAACCGATAATTGGTTTCAGTCGTTATGCCACTGTATTGTTTGTAAGAGTGGGGATACCTGCAGTCTGCTGAGACTGAAGAGGACGCGTAGATGAGTGATGACACATTTCTCTCAATAACCATTGTGTCCAGATGAACTGATTCAACCACCTTTCTTTAATACATTCAGTAGTACAATTCAATACATTTAACAAACCAGTCATTCGGTCAGTGGTCAGCAGTTCAGTTATTTCAGCTGTCTGTCTAGAATAAACTCAAACACAAGCCATATGCTACTCCATATGCTACTCAAACACGCACACTTACATGGGTACATAGGTTTGTTTCATTGACCATTTGAACCACTCCTGATTCTTCCTGCTGTTCCGACCAAGGCACAAACCACAGCCCACTGCCACATGGTTTTTACCCACCTTGTTGCTGAATTGGTCTTAAGTACCACTTACAGTGCATCCGGAAAGTATTCACACCCCTTCACTTTCCCCACATTTTGTTATGTTACAGCCTTATTCCAAAATGGATTAAATTCCCTTTTTTCTTGTCAATCTACATACAATACTCCATAATGACAAAGCGACAAAGGTTTTGTAGAAATTTTTGCAAATTTATTAAAAATAAAAAACTGAAATATTGCATGTACATAAACATTCACACCCTTTACTCAGTACTTGGTTGAGGCACCCTGGGCAGCAATTACAGCCTCAAGTCTTCTTGGGTATGAAGCTACAAGCTTGGCACACCTATATTTGGGGTATTTCTCCCATTCTTCTGTGCAGATCCTCTCGAGATCTGTAAGGTTAGATGGGGAGCGTCGCTGCATAGCTATTTTCAGGTCTTTCCATTGATGTTTAATGGGGTTCAAGTCTGGGCTCTGGCTGGGCCACTCAAGGACATTCACAGACTTGTCCCGAAGCCACTCCTTCGTTGTCTTGGCTGTGTGCTTAGGGTCGTTTTCGTGTTGAAAGGTAAACCTTCACCCCAGTCTGAGGTCCTGAGCGCTCTGGAGCAGGTTTTCATCAAGGATCTCTCTGTACTTTGCTCCATTCATCTTTCCCTCTATCCTGACTAGTCTCCCAGTTCCTGCCGCTGAAAAACATCCCCACATCATGATGCGGCCACCACCACGCTTCACTGTAGGGATGGTATTAGCAAGGTGATGAGCGGTGCCTGGTTTCCTCCAGATGTGACGTTTGGCATTCAAGCCAAAGAGTTCAATCTTGGTTTCATCAGACCAGAGAATCTTGTTTCTCATGGTTTGAGAGTCCTTTAGGTGCTTTCTGGCAAACTCCAAGCGGGCTGTCATGTGCCTTTTACTGAGCAGAGGCTTCCATCTGGCCACTCTACCATAAAGGCCTGATTGGTAGAGTGCTGTAGAGATGGTTGTCCTTCTGGAAGGTTCTCCCATCTCCACAGAGGAACGCTGGAGCTCTGTCAGAGTGACCATCAGGTTCTTTGTCACCTCCCTGACCATGGCCCTTCTCCCCCGATTGCTCAGTTTGGCTGGGCAGCCAGCTCTAGGGAGAGTCCTGGTGGATCCAAGCTTCCTCCATTTACGAATGATGGAGACCACTGTGCTCTTCGGGACCGTCAAAGCTGTAGAATTTTTTTTGTACCCTTCCCCAGATCTGTGCCTCGATACAATCCTGTCTCGGAGGTCCACAGACAATTCCTTTGACTTCATGGCTTGGTTTCTGCTCTGACATGCACTGTCAACAGCGGGACCTTATATAGACAGGTGTGTGCCTTTCCAAATCATGTCCAATCCATTGAATTTACTACAGGTGGACTCCAATCAAGATGTAGAAACATCTCAAGGATGATCAGCGGAAACAGGATGAACCTGAGCTCAATTTTGAGTGTCATAGCAAAGGATGTGAATACTTATGTACATGCAATATTTCAGTTTTTTATTTTTAATAAATTTGCAAAAATGTATACAAAACTTTTTCACTTTGTCATTATGAGGTATTGTGTGTAGATTGATGAGAAAAAAAAGAATTTATTCCATTTTGGAATAAGGCTGTAACATAAAATGTGGGGAAAGTGAAGGGGTGTGAATACTTTCCGGATGCACTGTATATACTGACCTTTGTGTGTACAGTGGCCTATGGCAACCTCTAGACACTGTGCCATGAACCCAAAGATTTTCACATCAAGCTGTGCAAAACATCTAGGCTGACAATCTATGCAGCAACTCTGCTGCGTCTTCGTCAAATGTTTGCTTTTGTTCGTTTGATTCTAATGTTACGGCCTTGGTTTCTTTGGGCCCGTAGGTGTTTGCTTTCTGAGGATGAGACGCGTCAGCCTCCGTGATACGGCACCACCGACTCTGAGGCTGAACTCAGAGTGAACCCAGGAAGATATATCTTCAGCTGCTTTTTCAGTTTAAGGAGAAACTCCATTGCTGAAACAGTGGTATTTAATTGCTGTGATAATGTTGAAAAGCAAATGGAAAAATGTAAAACATTTTACTTTCATGTTTTACTGATTTAGTTCAAGTCAAGTTAAGACCGTTTTGTTTGGCCATGTCACATACTTTGATCACATACAAGTAATTTGACTTTGGGCATTGCTCTCAGTTTCATATGAGAAGTATGAATTAAGAGAGTTGAGTTAGACATCAAACTCTAAACATAAGTAAAAACAGCCGTGTAAGTGTAGATTCAAGTATGGGCAATATTAGAGGTATAGCAGAAAAGGGGATTGTTATAAGTAGTTGACACCAGCATCCAGAGTGACTTACAATGAGAACACAGCAGCAGAATAAGCATCACATGGGGCGTGCAAGTAGCATAGCAGTCTATTCCGTTGTCTACCAACACAGGGATCACCGATTTGAATCCCCGTGTCACCTCCGGCTTGGTCGGGCATCCCTAAAGACACAATTGGCCGTGTCTGTGGGTGGGAAGCTGGATGTGGGTATGTGTCCTGATCACTGCACTAGGACCTCCTCCGGTCAGTTTGGGCGCCTGTTCGGGGGGGGGGGGGCAATAGCGTGATCCTCCCACACGCTATGGCCACCTGGAGAAACTCCTCACTATCAGGTGAAAAGAAGCGGCTGGCGACTCCATACTCCACATGTATCGGAGGAGGCATGTGGTAGTCTGGAACCATCCCTGGATCGGCAGAAGGGGTGGAGCAGCAACCGTGATGGCTCAGAAGAGTGGGGTAATTGGCCGGGTACAACTGGGGGAGAAAAAGGGGGAAAAATCCACAAATAAAGAAAAAAAAGAATAAGCATCACGTCTTTGATATCTGCTTCACAAGCAACAAGGGTCCAGAGTCAGAGCCGCTTGTAGTCCATGCGATAAAATATTCCTGACACAGAATGATTGGAATTATTAGAAGAATAAGATACATGTTGAGAAAAGAAGAAGACACTAATAAGGGAAGGAGAAGGAATTGCAATAAATATCACTTTCTTGCTGGAGGTAAGCCAGAGTGGACCGGCCATGGCCTGATGTTGCTTCCTCTAAGATTAATGCTTATTTTTACTTGCTTGTACATGGGTGTTTTTGGTTTCTTGTTTTAAATGCATCCACAAATGTAAAATATGACATTTAAAACCTTTTCAACTACCCACCCACCTGGTTGTTTATTATTGGTTCTTTTGAAAGGCATGGATTCACTCATCTGCCAAAAACAGCGGTACCCATTGTAAAAATCCCCCTTCATGTACTTATTGTGCATTAATACTGTATACAGTGGTAGCCATTGTGTAACTCCCCGCCATCACTTAAGTAATACGGCTTTGTCCTGCATTATTACTGTTTTTTCTTCTTGAAGGTTCAAAATGGTAGTACGGAATTAGCAAACTGTCTAACAAAACAAAAATGTTTCAACTGACTACTCACTTTTCGTCCCTTATGAATAAACACAGCTGGAAAAAAAAGCAAAGCCCAGGGCATCCAGGTGGCATGGCAGTCTATTCCGTTGCCTACCAACATGGGGATCGCCAGATTGAATCCCCGTGTTACCTCCTGCTTGGTCAGGCGTCCCTACAGACACAATTGGCCGTGTCTGCGGGTGGGAAGCCGGATGTGGGTATGTGTCCTGTTCGCTGCACTAGTGCCACCTCTGGTCGGTCGGTCGGGGTGCCTGTTTGGGGGGGAGGGGGAACTGGGGGGAATAGCATGATCCTCCCATGCGTTATGTCCCCTTGGCATAACTCCTCACTGTCGAGTGAGAAGAAGTGGCTGGCGACTCCACATGTATCGGAGGAGGCATGTGGTAGTCTGCAGCCCTCCCCAGATGAGCAGAGGGGGTGGAGCAGTGACCGGGACCGCTCAAAAGAGTGGGGTACAATTGGGGTGGGGGAAAAAAAGGGGGGGAACAAAAAAACAAAAATAAAGGCATCTTCCAATTTTTTTTGCTAAATTGGTGGATTTGAGGACAGGGTGTCATCTACTCTCATTTAGGATATCTATCTGTATGAATGAATATATGAATGTAAAGCCCTTGACTGAGGGATATACGAGTAAATTTGACTAAGAAGTGGAGCCTCTACAATGGCAGTGTCTCCATTTGCTGTCTACAGATGAGAAGCTCATTTGCTGGGTGATGGTAGCATGAAAAGCAATGAATTTAGAACAATCCAGATGTGCAAATCCAGCATGGCCTTTCCTAATGGGAAGGTCAGCAAGGAAGATATTCATTTCACCATTTGCTCTGAGTTAAAGACATGAGAAGCACTCAGCAGCTGAAAGCAAAATTTAGCACAGCAGATGTATTCTGTAGTTTGATGTCAATAAACTTTTCTGCAACAATAAGAAATGTTGATTTCCTTGGAAAAATATTGTTCTTGAAGAGAAAGGCGCTATCAGTGTTTGGGAGTGTGACAAAATTAAGAATTTCTGGAGGGAAGCAATCAATACAATCGATCATTTTGTCTGTAAATATCCCACTAGACTCCAAGATGATATTGTTACACATGTATCCAACAGATCTCAACTTGAGAATTAAAGAATATTAATCTATTGATTTTGCTATACTGCAGGCAAAACGATTGATAGCTTTGAACTGGAAGAACACTGTTTAAGAATATGGTGCACTGTATGTCAATAGAGAGAATAACATATACCTTGAAAAATAAAATGGGTGTTTATGAAGGAATCTGGAAACCATCCACTGATTTTATTTTTTAAAAATGGACATAGCTGCGCTCTTACAGGAGGAAAACGTAGGGACAGGGTACTTAAAGAATGTAGGGTACAAAGGTAAAGGGTAGACTCCAGAAGGGGAAGGAGGCATGTTTAGAAATTTTGTTGCAATGATGTAATTTTTTTTGCCTATGTGTAGCATGGTTAAAAACGTCATAACCAAAAAATGTTACATAATTACAAAGTATCACCACATGATTATTATTATTTTCATTGCCAACATTGTTATTTTATTTTATTATATCATCAGGAAACGCTTATAGTAGCCCCTCCTTGTTGTGACACATTTCCTGTTAGTAGCCCCTCCCTGTTGTGACGCCATTTCCTGTTGGTAGCTATAAAACGTGTGTTCCCCCTGTCTTCTGCCTCTTTCCCGCTTTGGACATGTAGAAAGATGTATGTGTTCATTTTGTCTGCCCCTGTAATTTATTTTATCCATTCCTAATGTGTCTTATGTCTAATGTGGGTCCCGATTCTTGCGTAGGCTACAGTAGGAGCTGATCTGACGTTTTCTGAAACCTGTCCTGTTTTGTTTATATGCGACAGAATACAGAGCCCATGCATGAGAGAAGTTGTCCAGTCTTTCCTACACAACGCAATGAAAAAGTACACCGGTCACACTTGGTGCCGTATGACCCGTCCGATCCGTCGTCGCCGATGAGAAAGCGTCGCCACCTGCTGCAACCGCCGTCTTCTCTCAGTCCGCCCCGCTCCATTCATGGTATCAGGGTTAGCCTGCTATGCTAACAGTGCTACAGATGTTAGCCAGCTAGCTAAGCTCCGCATTGAATGGTGACGACTGTGTGCGGGGGAGGGGAAATCGTGTTGGGAGGAATTTTTTTCTGTCGAGTTTTTTTTTCTTTTCCGCAAATTGTGCTGGCTCGAGCTGTGTATGTTTATTCATGGGTGAAAGAGAATTCGTTTTGTTTTAGGTAAACTATTTCCTGTGATCTTGGTAGGGTATTTGAAGCCATAGGCTAGATGTTTTGATGCTGTGAATTTGTTTGCTTTTGTTTCATTTTGTTCGTTTATGCACTGTTATAGTCTAATTGAGACATGCCTAGCAGAGATATTTTCAATACACCTGTTAGCTCTTTCTCTGATGGGCATGATGTTACTGATGGTGTGGGAAGGGGACAGTCCACTAGTGTGGGTAGAGGGCAGTTAGTATTGCCGGTTGGGTATGGGAGAGCTAGGTTTAGGTCCGTCTGTCCTGTTGTGGGTGGCCTTGATCAGGGGAATGATGAGTCACTGTTTAGTGTGTCGGGTCCCTCTGCCAGTTTAACACCTATCGTACACGCCCCCCACCTGTCTCAGCAGACTTCCCCCCAAGTTGTTGTTACTACTGAAACACTGGGCAGTGTTATTACTGATTTAGCTAAGCAGATTAGTGACAAAATCGCTGCTAGCTTCCATGCCATGCACCTGGCCAGCAGCCCCCAGTCTCAGTCCCAGCCTCTAGACAACCAGAATGTAACTATCGATCCCACACAACTTAAAGTCGTAGTCCAGTCAGAGTCCAAGCCCCCTCCCCTTTTTAAAGGTGACAAGTCTGAGACATTTTCCATTCATGAGTGGGAAGATATGATGAGGAGCTGCATGAGCAGGATGGCCTGCGGCTCAGATGCTGAGGGGTCTGACCTGATAATGAGCAGGCTGAGTGGTAAAGTTAGAGATGTGGTGAAAGTGTCACTCCGTAGTCGTCCTGGAGTCAGTCCAGCTGAGCTTCCTACCATAATATCTGACATCCTCAAACGCAATTTCAGCGAGCTCACATACTCCAGCATGCCTATGAAGGACTTTTATGGGACTGTGCCGCGCGTGTCAGAGAGTGCAATGGATTATTGGATCCGACTGAACAATGCCATCCCATGCATGAGATAAGTTGTCCTGTCTTTCCTACACAACGCAATGAAAAAGTACACCGGTCACACTATGTATATCTTTATTTTGTTAGAGGTACCATTTAATTGTATGACTGATTTTGTCACGTTTTATATTCATTCTGGCTCTAAATACAAGGGCGATGTTAAGAGAGAACAAGTGAGTGTTGGGGGGGGGCATGTTTTGTTTGTTTGTGAAAGTAAAAAATCAATAAAGACATTGTTAAAAAATGATTTTCAGTAGAGTAAAAAGAAAAGAAATTACACATCTTTGCAGACTTTTAAATTGTAAAATGGGTCGAGTTCCATGAGTCCAGCACAGCAGAACCTAACCTCCATTAAGTTCTTGTCTCTGCGTGAGTTCAATAAAGGAGACTGAAAAGTTACCTTTGTCGTTACTTCTACGTTCGCCACACTGGTGTCAGAAGTGGGATGGTGAGACCGTAAGGCCATCGGAAGCGTATGCGCCCAGTGGCGTGAAGGAGCTGATATGCTTAAGCGCGGGGACGCGCTTCCCGAAAGAGGGGGCTAGTGTAACGTGCATGGATAAGTAGATACGTTGGCCCTTGGCTAACGGGTCGGACCCTTTAGTCGACTGGTTAACGTTGTCGAGGAAAATTTCGATTCCAAGATGGCAGCACGCTGGACGCAGCGGCTACTGCGGTTCCCTGTTCAGTGCTATGTTTTCTTTGCTATTCACACGTTAGTTTTAAGTTTACTTACAAGTGTAGGTCATGCGCTCTTCTACAACCGTCAGGAACTTTTACACCTCAGAACGGATTACTCACTTCCCTCCACCATCACAGACAATTTCCCCATTAATATTATCCGCTCACCGGTATCACAGTGGAAATGCTGCCCCCGTCGGCAACGTAAACAGAAGAGGGGGAAACGAGGCGGGCTACATGCTAAGCTAAGTAGCGTTCCCTTCAAAGTTTCCTTTCCCAGCATCTTCATGGCTAATGTCCGATCGTTAGCTAACAAAATGGACGAGATAAGACTCAGGCTGTCCTGTCAGAAAAGGCTGCAGAACTGCTGTCTGCTGATGTTTACGGAGACTTGGCTCAACAGCAACATAGCCAACTCGGCAGTCGAGCTGGAGGGCCGCACAACCTTCCGTGCCGACAGGACAGCGGACTCCGGCAAGATCTGCGGAGGATGTTTGAGTATTTATGTCAATAACTCGGTGCAGCAATATTAAGGTCGTTGAAAGGCATTGCTCTGCTGATCTCGAGCTCCTTATGATTAAGTGCAGGCCTTTTTACCTGCCCAGGGAGCTAACGGCCATTACCATCGCCGCTGTATACATCCCCCCACATGCTAATGCTAAGTAAGCACTTAAGCAGCTACAATGTGCCATGAGCAGACAACAGACCAAACACCCGGACAATGCCTTTATCATAGGTGGTGACTTTAACCAGGCTAACCTCAGGGCTGTATTGCCCAAATTCCATCAGCATGTCTCCTGCCCCACTAGGGGACCAAACACCCTGGACCATCTCTATACAAACATCAAGGACTCATACAAAGCTACTCCCTGCCCTCATCTGGGGCATTTTGACCACCTCTTCCTGTTCCTGGTCCCAGCCTATAAACCCCTAATAAAACGGGTCAAGCCAGCAGTAAAGACAATCAATGTCCGGCCAGAAGGAGCAGTCTCTGAACTCCAGGACTGTTTTGAAAACACAGACTGGAGTATTTTTGCACATTCAGCTACCCATGGCTCCCATATAGACATTAATGAACAGACATCTGCCATACTAGCCTACATTAATTTTTGCACTGAGAGTGTCACAACAAAAAAATCAGTCCGCACCTTTCCAAACCAAAAACCCTGGATGACCAGTGAGGTCCGACAGCTGCTGAAAGTCCGGGATGCAGCGTTCAAGTCAGGTAACTGTGAGGCCTACAGCGCAGCCAGATCCAACCCCAAAAAGGGCATCAAAACAGCCAAACATAAATATTCCCTATGAATAGAGGACCACTTTCACAATAACTCTGATCCCCGGCGAATGTGGCAAGGCTTTCAGTCCATCACAGACTACAAAAGCTCTAATCGCGGCCCCACTGTCTATGATGCCTCCCTGCCAGACAAGCTAAATCATTTCTATGCCCGCTTCACTGACCCAGCCACAAAAATCCCCAGCCACCCAGAAAACCAGGTGCTCACTCTATCAGTCGCAGAGGTCAGAGAATCACTGCGCAGAGTGAACACACGGAAGGCTGCCGGACCAGACGACATACCTGGTTGGGTCTACCGGGAATGTGCCGACCAGCTGGCTGAGGTCTTCACACCTGTATTTAACCTCTCACTGTTCCAATCTAAAGTCCGGCATGCTTTAAGACCACCTCTATCATTCCTGTCTCCAAGAAACCAACATCCACATGTCTGAATGACTACCGACCCATAGCACTCACCCCCATTGCCATGAAGTGCTTTGAGAGACTGGTTCTGGCTCACATCAAAAACATTACCCCCCCCCCCCACACACACACACACATTCGACCCACATCAGTTCGCCTACCGTCCCAAAAGGTCTACTGAGGATGCCATTGCCACTGCCCTGCACGTTGCTCTGACCCACCTTGAACTTGACAACACATACATCCGGACGCTGTTTATAGATTATAGCTCTGCCTTCAACACTATCATCCCCGCCAAACTAACCACCAAACTCCTCTCCCTTGGCCTCAACCCCTCCCTCTGTAACTGGATCCTGGACTTCCTGACCAACAGACCTCAGTCTGTTAGGTTAGGTGACCACACCTCCTCCAACCTGACCCTCAGCATAGGTGCCCTTCAAGGCTGTGTTCTGAGCCCCCTCCTTTTCTCCCTCTTTACCCACGACTGCCTGCCAACTCACCCTTCAAATGTTATAGTTAAGTTTGCAGATGACACCACAGTCATTGACCGTATCACCAACAATGACGAGATGGCCTACAGAGACGAGACTGAGCACCTCACATCATGGTGTACTACCAATAATCTTGTTATTAATGTGCAGAAGACAAAGGAGCTGATTGTGGACTTCAGGAGGTCTAGAAGCTGCAGCCACTCCCCCATACACATCAACGGGGTGGAAGTGGAGCGTGTTTCCAGCTTTAAATTCCTTGGAGTCCACATCAGTGAGGACCTTTCGTGGACATTAAACACCCAGACCCTTGTGAAAAAGGCCCAACAACGCCTGCATTTCCTGAGGAGGCTGAGGAGTGCCCGTCTACCCCCCAAAATTCTCACCAACTTCTACCACTGCACCATAGAGAGCATCCTGACCATCTGCATCTCAGTGTGGTACGACAACTGCACCTCAGTAGACCAGAAAGCTCTGCAACGGATCGTCAAGGCGGCCCAGCATATCACCGGTACCCAGCTCCCAGCCATAAAAGACATTTATCACAAACGCTGCCTTCGAAGGGGTCTGAGCATCAGCAGAGATCCCACCCACCCCAACCATGGACTATTCTCCCCCCTGCGCTCTGGGAGGCGCTACAGGAGCCTCAGAGCGCACACTACCAGGCTCAAAAACAGCTTCTTTCCACAAGATGTTGCCCACCTGAACCTGGTTACCCACTGAATGTCTGTAGATATTTTAAATATTTTGTACTCCAGCTTTTTTTTTAACTTGTTTTTAGCTTTTGGTCTTCATGTGTGTATATCTTATATTGTGTTTGCTGTGTTTGTCTGTGTCTGTCTTGCACTGTTTGGTGAAGCCACAGCCCTAACTTCATTTTTAACATGTACCTGCACATTGTTTTTAATTACAATACATTGAAGTGAATTGAATTAACTCAGATGACCATGGCAGCTTTTCAGATCAAGATACAACTGTACCCATGCATGCTGCAGGTCAAAATTAGTTATTTTTGCAATCAATTGCATTTTCCTGCCAATAGCTTTTTCAGCTGTTTTGATATTTCAACTCAGTAACTTCACCAGAAACCTTTACAAGGTTCACCTGATGAAGAGGTTTTCTTCTGCAAGGGTCTGAACAGGAGCTGTGGGGTTAAAGACATATAATCAAACAAAAGAAATTAGAGGAACCACATCCATCCATTATCCGAACCACTTATCCTTCTCTCAGGGTCGCTGGAGCCTACCCCAGCAGTCACTGGGTGGCAGGGGGGAGACACCCTGGACAGGCCGCCAGACTATCACACAGGGCCAACACACACACACACACACACACACATTCATAACTAGGGATAATTTTAGTACGGCCGATTCACCTGACCTACATGTCTTTGGTCTGTGGGAGGAAACCGGAGCCCCCGGAAGAAACCCACCCAGACACGGGGAGAACATGCAAACTCCACACAGAGGACGACCCGGGACAACCCTCAAGGTTGGACTACCCCAGGGCTCAAACCCAGGACCTTCTTGCTGTGAGGCGACCGCGCTAACCACTGCGCCACCGTGCCGCCCCTATTAGAGGAACTCACTTTATAAAAAAACAACAAAGGTACTTCAGCATATATGCTAAAGAATCTGTGATAGTTTTGCATGATTAATATTAAAATCTGAGCTTTGTTTTATGCAGTATTCTTCCAAGTGGGACTACTTGAGTTCCGTGTGGGAGAGCCATATACAAATAAATAAACAGAACTGCAAAACCCTCATTCCCCAGCTGGCACACAAGGATATTGAGATGTTCTCTTGATTTTGGTTCTTCAAGATGAGGTAATAGTGACAAGGAAGATATAGAGAGGCCTGATCTGATGTCATCTTGTAGTGGCATATGGTTAGTCACCAGACAGCTAATGGTTCACTGCCCCAAACCTCATTCTAGATTTCCTTTTAAAAAAACAAAGTTGCCTTGAATGAAGTCTTTGATTAACACAGGGAAAAAGCCTGTGTCAACAAATGCTAACTTTTCATAGCATGCCTATTAATTTTGAAGCACTAATTTACCCACGAGGGAGCTATTGCTAGCAAGACACTATGTTCAGAGTACTAACTTGCCTGTAGAATAGCCCAGCCAGCATTTCAATGGCAACATTGCTCTTTTATAATGGCTATTTTGCCGTGTTAACCATTCACCATCTTGCAACTAATTTTGTCCCACCACCCAGCGAGACGCGCCACTGAAAGAAGTTTGTGGAGCGGGTCTAAATATGCTCATATGGGGCTGTATCTTTGAGCAAGACTCTGAATCCTCTAACAGCAAATTTATGTTTGCTACAGATAGGAATGTGAGACAAATGCCCCAAAGGAAATAAGAACACACTTTGGAATACTTTGAAAACACCAACAACAACAACTAATTTCAAAAGCCCAGAAATTAGGCACTCGGGGCAGAAAGTAGAAGACAGCATGATAACACCAGGCTTGCCATTCAGCTTGGAAGCACAGTGTGGAAAAAAAACTGATATTCTTCTGGAGCCTTCAATAACTGATGACTCATCAGAGAGCCAACAAAGAGACCTATTCACAGACTCCCACCAGAGCTTTAGACTTGGACAAACCCTCTCTTTCTCCCCAAGACAAGAAGCCAATTACACACACCCCACTTACACCCCTAATAAACATCCCCCTCACGCTGCGGCACCGAGCGACACTGGTTGTTTATCAAATGCCTCCCATGTTTGTGGACATTTGCTGCATCATCAGAGGAAAGCTTCTTATAGTGGAGACAGAGAAAGACCGAGATAAGAGAAATTGATGGATGTTTAAGGGAAAGTGGGACAGAGTGGACTTTGGAGCCAAGTTAGACCCAAAAGTTATAGGAGGCAAGCAATTCTGAATTAGGAAAATCAAAGTTTAGACAATGTGGAGCTATTGCAGTTCACTCCTCAATATCTGCATAAAGTATTCATGAATTGAATTGAAATGATTATAATTACAATGATAATAATGATAATGCTGTTATACATTTCAGGAATCAGGATCAATGTATTGTCATTTCATTTCATGTACTTGAGTACACAAAATAAATAAAATGTTGTTTCTCCCAGCCCAAAGCAGTGCAACACAAAAGACAAAAATACATATCCCAAACTTCCCAAAAACACCACCAAAAACAAGAGAAAAAAAAAAAAACCCCGTTAACTCAGTGCAACACAGTACAAAAATTCCACTGCTCAGAGAACAAACGCCAGCCAGGATGACCGTCAGAACTGTCGGTCTGAATGGGCTAGCAGTTAGCTTAGCCTGCCCCGCTTCCACCCCGTCAGACCGCCCTCGGTGGTTTCCTCTTCGGACACAACTCCGGGCAGGGCCGTGGTCCCTGGGCCCACCGGATACTGCAGACCAGACTCCCTCAGCTGATCCAACGCTAGCTCTCCCAGCCAGACACCTTTGAAACCCCCCCACGACAACACAAACGTAGACACAGACAAAAACTCTGCACAGTCAATGCTAGGCGAAGCCGCCACCAGACCACCTCTGTGTTTGCTCTTGGGCACAACTCCAGGCAGGTCCGTGGTCCCTGTGTCCACAGGACGCAGCAGACCAAGCTCTCTTGGCCGATCCAACGCCAGCTCTCCCAGCCATTAAATGAAATCAACGATCACAATAAAAACTTCACAGGTGACACAAAAGACGTAGACGTGGACAAAGACACTGCATAATGAGTACTGGGTGAAGCCACCAAAAACATGAGTTCGTGCCATCTTCCTACACCGGAAGCCAATATGTGCTGAAAACTGAGATACAACAATATGAACCATTAATACCTGGTTGTGTAATTTATTAAATCCAAATCAGTATTAACCTTACTTTTGTTTTTTGATGAATGATGGATACAGCTGACCTTTATTTGAAAGAAAACACTGAATAACCTTTTCAAATATGGGGCATTTAATTTGCCCCAGGACAGAGATTGAAGGGGAGCTATCCAGTGGTTGGGGTTGCTTTCTGTATCACTCACGTCAACCACAAAGTTCACCATTAAGAAATCATATATACAAGTTTTGTTACTGCTTTGCATGTTTAAGTGCGGTTTTCTTCCTTTTCCGTCCAGCGCCACAGGCCAGTCATTACATTGCAGCTTCTGCAGAATTTCTTTCGGAGAGTTTAATTAACTCGCGCTTTATGCTCCCTCGCGGAAATTACATGATTTTACACCTGGGCTTGAAAAATTGGCTTTAAATATTAAGTGTCACTGCCATTAATCAGGTGTATATGAAAGATATGCAAGGAAGATTTTAATTTTCTATGAAGCAACACTTTATTCTGCAAAAGCATCATGTCCCGTTTCTTCTTTCATGGCTACAAGTCAAAATACAGCCAGCTAACGTGAGGATACTTCCCCCACCCCACTTCTGTTATTAGCACACACACGTGTAGAAATTGGCCAGTAGTCAAAATACTTCTATTAGGGTTGCTTAATTCCAAATTTAAATTTCCAGATAGGATTTCTATAAGTTATAAAGACCGGCATCTAACAAAACACAAATGATATGAAATAAAACAGATTTAAGGGCACTATTAAACTTAAGAAATATCATTAAAACCTTTGTTTGCAAAATGGAAGAGCAGGATGGGATAAAATGATGCCTCGGGGAAATACTGACTGATGCATTTCAGTTAATAAGTGAAACCAATATCATTAGGGAATGAAATTTGTTTTAATTTGAGTTTATATGCGGTGTGATTTGATAACAAAGTCTCATCCAAATAGAAACTCCCCTGCTTTCAGCTGGCACCATCCGTCTCTGTCAGGAAGCATCACCACCATCTGTCGTCCATTCACATGTGCATTAAACTGACACCCTCAAGCACCAAACCCATTCAACACCTACCCACAATTCATCCTAACCACCCATTTCCTCCCCGAGAGCATTATTACTCATGATTAAGATATGCCAAGTGTGTCCAAATGACAAAAAGCAGGCGGTATTGGAGAAAACAAGTCGATATGGCCCATATCATCCTTTTAAATATCTGCTGCGGTATACTTTGATGACCCCTGTGAAATGAAGACTGCAAGGTGAAGATGGATAGATTGGTTGAAGAGGGATTACTGTTAAGTTGCTCCAGCACATTGCGGCTCTTAGCCTCCTTCATTGGGCAGCATGACCGAGAATGAAATGCAGAGGTCGTCCTGGGATGTGAGAGGAGTCTGTGTGTGGGAGATGATGTGCAGCTAGCATGAATAGGTTGCTTCTGTGTCACTTGCCTTCTTATTTCTCTGTTCCAGGTTTGTTTGACTCCTAGAGAGAAAATCTAAATCACTCGCCAAGAACAACCAGTGTAGACAAATTCATTTCGGTAAATACTGATGGAACAAACTGAGGACTCAGTTAACGTATGAGATATCGCTTACATACATAATAGTGATAATAAAATGCCCTCTGAACATATAATACTTCCTCTGTTTGTGTCTTGATGCATGCTCAATAATCCAGGTAAGAAAATCAAAGAAGGTTGAATCAGTTCTTCTGGATACAATGTTTACTGACAGATACATTTCATCACTCAAGTAAGTGACAATCAGCCTCCTTTGATCCTGTTTGTATTCATGTGTCTATAAGTGCCATGAATTGGTACAATGTTTATTTAAACAAATAATTAGTTAACAATAAAACACAGACAAAAATTGTGTAAATATGAAAAAAAATACCCATCTAGTATTATTATTCCGATTACATTTCTTAGTTCAGATCGATCCAAATTTAATTGTCTGCTGAGGCGTACATTCCCACATGGGACCAGCTGTTGTGTTTGAATTCAGATGACAAGACAACAGATTTGGTAGGGCTGTCAATTTTTTCTAAACATGAAACTCAAAAGGTAATGTAATTTTTAGTGTCGGGGGGTACTTTGATATGCATATGTATACAACTGTAGATGTGTTATTCCTACTTGCTGGTTTAAGTAAATGGTAAATGAACTGAATTTTATATAGCACTTTTCTAGTCTACCAAACACTCAAAGCACTTTTTTACAATGTATGCCTCACATTCAACTATCATTCATATGCTGATGAAGCCATTGAAAGCCACTGAGACTCACTCATTGAAAAGTAGATAAATGTATATATGTGTCAAGCATCCCACCAAGACAAATTTCTTGTAACTGTCAATGTGCATAACCCTGAATAGAAGTGGAACTATAAGTACATGTTAAATGGTAAATAAAAGGTACATGCACTGCATTTATATAGCACTTTTCTAGTCTACCGACCACTCAAAGCGCTTTACAGTGTATGCCTCATATTCACCCATTCACACACACATTCACACACCGATGGCAAGGCACCATCTTGCTCATCAGGAGCAGTTAAGGCTTCAGTGTCTTGCTCAAGGACACTTCAGCATGCTGTCTGCAGGAGCCGGGGATCGAACGAGTGACCTTCCGATTACTAGACGACCCACTCTACCTCGTGAGCCATGCCACCCCTCACATGTTGGTGTGAAGCATCTTATCTCAGGTGCTGACTGGGGACAGCATGGAAAACAAACGTCTTAAGGAATTAACACCACCTCCTCTGTGGTATTTTGTGCGTCTACCCACGTGAAACTGACTTAAGCTATTTGAGATAAGGAGGAAGTGTGAGAATGGGTATGTCATCGTGATTATTAAATGTAAACTTCCCATTATAATTGTTTGCATTAATTAGGCCCCTGCAGAAGGCTCAACAGTACATTATGTCTCAATACTACACCTGATCTCAGGTCTGATACTGACACAAAGCCACATCTTAATGAATCAGAATAAACTGTGTAGTTCTGATAAAATACAATACCATCATAATCTACATCCTTCCACTCAAACTTCGACCAGGCATGCTCTAGTCATGTCTTTATAAATTACAGGAGCCCGCATTAAATTTACCCTCATCGGGCGTCCGGGGTAGCGTAGCAGTCTATTCCGTTGCCTACCAACACGGGGATTGCCAGTTTGAATCCCCATGTTACCTCTGGCTTGGTCTGGCACCCCTACAGACATAATGGACCTATCACTAAGCCCCGGCCCCCTTAGTTACTGTTGCTAACTCAGACAAGCTACCCGGGCTGACTAGAGTGTTACAATGGCAGCTATCTGTGTCAAAACTACACAACACAATCTTGCCTTACTTTAGAACAAATGTAGACAGCCTTGTTTATTTTCACTACATTGAGTTGACTGTCTGCCACACAGCTTAATCCACCGGAGACATTTGCCTCCGTCTTGTTTTGGGAAATGGGATAAAATATACCCCATTGCCTATCCTCTCAGGATACCTTGTATCAGTGTTGCATGTACCCCATGCACATCGTTAGACCATTTTTGTTCAACTTATATACATAAAACAATACAAAAACCACGACTTCGGATGCAACTCTGATACTACTTAATGGAGTCGTTAGCTCTAGATGTCCGAGTGAGCTCCCGCGTGAATTTGGTACTACACTGCCATTGGCTTGTCTGCGTTCGAGGGGCAGGGCTGAGCGATAGATCCATTGGCCGTGTCTGCGGGTGGGAAGCCGGATGTGGGTATGTGTTCTGGTCGTTGCACTAGCGTCTCCTCTGGTCGGTCGGGGCGCCTGTTCGGGGGGGGGGGGGACTGGGGGGAATAGCGTGATCCTCCTACGCGCTATGTCCCCCTGGTGAAACTCCACACTGTCAGGTGAAAAGAAGCAGCTGAGTACTCCACATGTATCGCAGGAGGCATGTGGTAGTCTGCAGCCCTCCTTGAATGGTAGAGGGGGTGGAGCAGCGACCAGGAAGGCTCAGAAAAGTGGGGTAATTGGACAGGTACAATTGGAGAGAAAAGGGGTGGGGATTTACCCTCATCACGTTACCTTCTCCATTTTGTTCTGAAGTTCTTCCATGAAGAGGTCCACATTAGATGATGTGAAGTCTGGCCTCACACCACACATCATCTTAAAAAGTTGATGCACTGGGGGCCTGCTCCCTTATGCATAATGGAGCAGCTGTGTAGTATTTCTTTTGAGCCAGCAACTGCTGGTTATAAGTAAATAATAGGTCTCCAGACTTCCCCTCAAAAACTCTTGAGGGAACTTTGTACTTCTAACATGAATAATCTGCAGGGAAATATAAAGGGAATATATTTTGTGTAATGTCATTGAGTTACATATACACTAATTCCAGGGTAATTATTACATGAACTCAATAATACATTCACTGTATTACCGTATTCACAAGTATTACATGCGAGTTTAACTTACCTAAAAAAAAAAAAAAATCCCTCATTGCCCACTACAATCATCTGCTATTTCTGACAGAAATTCTATGTTTGGTACCTTATGAATAAGATGAGTGAATAATTAACATGGGAACCTGTTTTTGTCCAGCTCAAACCATCTATCACCGCAATATCCCTTGACACCAAATAGTAAGTCACCATTGCAGCTAACACATTAAAGACAGTGGCAGATTTGAGCAGTGGTATATGAAAGGTAGTATATTATAGTGTATGACATTTGTCATTAATTTAAAGCATGTGGGGCGATACGGTGGCCCAGTGGTTAGCACTGTTGCCTCACAGCAAGAAGATTCTGGGTTTGACTCCCAGGCCGTCCCAGGTCCTTTCTCTATGGTGTGTGCATGTTCTCCCCGTGTCTGCGTGGGTTTCCTCTGGGTGCTTCGGTTTACCCCCCACCATCAAAAAGACATGCATGTTAGGGTTAATACACCTGTCTGTGCCCTGACCAAGGCAATGGAAAGAACTGGAATTGGTCCCCGGTGCTGCAGCTGCCCACTGCTCCTATACAATACGATGGGTTAAATGCAGAGAACACATTCGTTATAAGAATAAAATGACAAAATAAAGTTAAAGTGCCTTTCTTCTTAAACCATGTGCGAGTTATGATGTACAAGGACCTGAGATATCACAGCGTACGATAAAACCAGGTTTTCGTGATACTTAGTGAAATCACAATCAAAACGTCTTTCAGAAAATCTTAGTGCAAGGTTGTCATTTCTTACTGTGTAAAAAAATCATTTGAATTTGAGCTCCGTTTTAAGCCATCCCAAATCAACACAGGATTGTGTTTACGGGCTTTGAGAATTTTGAGTCCTAACCTCAGTTGCAATCTAAATTTTTGTTTTCATCAATAAGCTTAAACACATTACTAAACACGGAGGAGTATGATTGGATGACTTTTTTTTTAAAACTTTTTTCCCCCTCCTTATTCTCCCCAATTGTACTTGGCCAATTACCCCACTCTTCCAAGCTGTCCCGGTCACTGCTCCACCCACTCTTGCCAATCCAGGGAGGGCTGCAGACTACCACATGCTTCCTCCAATACATGTGGAGTCGCCAGCTACTTCTTTTCACCCGACAGTGTTGAGTTTCTCTGGGGGGACGTAGTGTTCGGGAGGATCACGCTATTCCCCCCAGTTACCCCTGCCCCCGAACAGGCACCGAGGAGCTAGTGAAGCAACTAGTACACATACCCACATCCGTCTTCCCTCCCGCAGACACGGCCAATAGTGTCTGTAGGGACGCTCGACCAAGCCGGAGGTAACACGGGGATTTGAACCGGCGATACCCGTGTTGGGAGGCAATGGAATAGACTGCCACGCCAACCGGACACCCTGATTGGATGGCTTTTTAACTTGATCAACATGTTCATCAATTTCCCTTGAAGAAAACCGTTATGTGATTGACTGGAATCCTTCAGCTGGTCATGGTCGCCTAGCCCTGTAGTCCAGACCAGCCATTGAAATGGTCCCTAAAAGATATTAACATTCTCATCTCATCATCAGCCGCTTCTCCAGGGTCGGGTCGCAGTGGCAGCAAGCTAAGTAGGGCACTTCAGACATCCCTCGCCCCAGCAACGCCCTCCAGCTTTTCCTGGGGGATCCCAAGGCGTTCCCAGGACAGATTGGACATGTAGTCCCTCCAGCGAGTTCTGGGTCTACCCCAGGGTCTCTTCCCAGTTGGATGTGCTTGGAAACCCTCCAAAGGAAGGCACCTAGGGGGCATCCTAATCAGATGCCCAAACCACCTCAACTGGCCCCTTTTGACACGAAGGAGCAGCGGCTCTACTCCGAGCTCCTCACCCTATCATTAAGGCTGAGCCCAGACACCCTACGGAGGAAACTCATTTCAGCTGCTTTTATCTGCGATATCACCCTTTCGGTCACTACCCAAAGCTCAAGACCATAGGTGAGTGTTGATATTAACATTGTGGTACAAAATTATCTCTAAAGGCAAATTCTCTTTGCACTTTCTCCACTGCAGTCACGCATCATCAACCACTCAGCAGCACCTCTGGAGCTGGAGAGGATTTAACTACGGATCTACAACAAACTCTAAATTGTAGTGACATAATGGCCTCTAAGGCTGAAGCCAATGGAAGTTCCTTGGCAGCCATATTTGTATTCTTGAAAGCAATAACTATGTCTGTGGTTTCTGCTGGCTTGTCATAATGACTAGATGTACAGCATACGGTTACAAGACTACATTTAAAAAATGATGCAGTAAAGCTATACACAGGTGATCGCAATATAATAGCAACTCATCATATGTTTATGCTTATTTATTGTTTTTGAGATCTAATGGCAATAACAGCATGTGGTATCGACATTCATAAGCATAACTTATGGCAAATGATATTAAGGGTGGGCATAAATGCGTATCTATAGCGGGAAACAAGCTGTTTCCACTTATCTGTATCTGCTACTACAACACTGATGTAGGAAACACCAAGATGGCTTCACAGATATTACGTCGTCATCAACTGAGATTTTATTATAGATCAGTGGATTTAACACTTTGAGCACATCGACCCGTCAGCAGGGTGGACGCTAGCTGACAAAGGGGCTTGAAGCAGCATCCTGCAGTACCAGGCCTGTCTCCATACTCACGTAGCCACTCTGACACACTAAATTATATTTTTATTTTTAAACAATACATGACGTATTGTACTTAAAAATAAATAAACAAATAAAAATCCCGCCTCCCGAAATTCACTAGTTTCTAAATTTTGCTGCGTAGCAATATTAGTCAAATCTCCATTTATTTGGTGGTAAGGTTTGTGCTGCATGGCAACATCAGATTGTCAATCAGTCTTCCAGATGCTGAAAACTATCCGAGTCTCACTGCCTTGAAAGGCTTGACATTTTCTAGATGGATGATAATAACGTCGAATAAAACTGAAATGTCTTACAGTTACATATTGTTTCATGTGACGAGATACTATTATATAATTTGAGCCCCAGTGCCTCAAATTATATGGTGGGCCGTTCGGCTATTGATCGCTGGCTTGGTGCAGTGAACTGTTTTGGCATTGTCAATGAAATTTAAACCTTATTTTCATCCTCCACAAAGAGATGGGCAATTCTAAAGTCATTTTTGTAACCTCAGTCAAAGTGCCTAAATATTTGTCAGACACTAGGTGGGGGGCACATGCAAGAGCCACAGAACCTATTTTGGATAGTTACAGCGCTATCACTGATGCCCTCAGTCATTTGTACTCTGATGTTAATGGGAAGGGTGATACCAGGCTTCGAGCTAACAATCTTTTGCAGAAAATTAAAGAACTGGAATTTGTGTTTATGCTGCATTTTGGCCCCGTGTGCTAGGTCATTTCCACAAGGTCAGCAAAGCCATTCAGATATCAGACTGTTATTGAGTACTTGTGCAAGTTTGTACAGTTCACTTCAGGATTTTTTTAAGCAAAATTAGAGAAAATTTTGACGAGTTTGAGCAACAAGCAAAAGCCACCTTGCCAAATATTAACTACAGAACTATCACAAGGAGACAAAGAGTAAGGAAACGGCAAGGAAATGACAGAAGTGCACCTGGTCCTGATGCCTTAGATGAACTCTCTTCAAGAGATAAGTTTAGAATAAATTCCTTTAGTCTTATAATAGATGCACTTGAAGTTGCACAGTGATGTGGCACAAATGTTTTCCTTTCTTGCTAATCTGACAGCATCTAAGCAAGAAATTCAGCAAGGTGTGTTGAACTGTTGATGGAAGCATACCCAGCAGATGTTGACCTGAAACTTACTGATGAACTTTTGCACTTTCACTTGTATGTGAGACAAAGCCATATGCGTACAGAAGAGCACTCTCTGTCTCATACAGACCTTTATCAAATTATATACAAGGAAAAAATTCAGATGGCCTTCCCTAATGTGGAAGCAATATTGTGGCTATTTCTTAGCTTAATGGTCACTAACTGCTCAGCAGAGAGGTCTTTTTCACAACTCAAAAGAATTAAAAATGAATTAAGGGCCACAATGTCTCCTGAGAGGTTGTCTGCACAACCTTTTGGATTATTTTGTTATGAGGAAGCCTAGAAAAAAATTTTTTTTAGTCTTAGTGTATTTGATGATGTAGTTTTTTTTATTTCTTAATATGTATTTTAAAACTGACTGTTTAATGACAACATAAAGTAGGATCTAAGTGTCACATTGTCACTGTCAAGTAATCATGATCATCTTATTAACATTTTCCAGGCAATAAAATTTTAAGCTCAAGGTTGTTGTTGTTGTTGTTGTTGTTTTTTAAAGAATATAACAGTAAACTTACAATTTCATTTTCCTAAAAATTCCTGTTTCTTCCAGAAAATGTTTACAAAGTTCGGTTATTGCAACAGTTTTTCACAGTGTTGATTTTAACATTTATGCATTTTTTTCAGTCACTACAGTATTTAAAAATAACATCTTATGTCCTTTAGAGGGGGAATTGTGAATTGCAGAATTTTAAACAGTCATCATCATCCTCGGCTTTACTCAATTTTGTTTAAAACATTTTTCCATCTTCCTATAGTCGTGAGGGTGGGGAGTTGGGAGGGGCATCACAAGTGGAATAGCCTAGGGCCTCCCTTCATCTAAATCCGGCACTGTGTTTTTGGCAACTGGGGTAAGTTTCCTCTCTCTTATAATTCAGTGACAAAGAATCATAAGCACTGTGCTGCCCCGTTTACCTGTCTTAACCGAAATAATGTAAAAATGTCAAAAGGAGATAGTGTGTTCAAAGCTCTGCAGGGACTTTTAGCCAAACCTTCTTGGCATCTTTCAGTGTTTGTGTGTTTTATTTTGGGTTGTAGCATCATATTGGTTTGACAACTCTTACAGTGCTAGTATTGATTCTTGTTATGCTAGCTCAGAACATTAGATCTCTTTTGAGCCAGCATAAAGCCTGAGATCCTTTTAACTGTTGTTGTATCGAGGCTAACGACTGCAGCCGGGTCTTTGTTATCCGAGCCCCAAGGCTGGGTATTAAACGAAAGCTAGAAAAATACAGGATAACAAAGTTAGCATCAACTTGAAAATAACTTCTTAAAATTCAGCAAAGCTTCTCTATAATCCTTGATTTTTTTTTTTAATTTATTATCCCTATTGCATTGTCTATTATCTATTCATTCCAATGATATTTTCCTATGGCTTGAACCATTATTGTTTAACAAAGTGTTTTCATTTGTATCATCATCATTATCTCCCTCTTTTGTCTCTCTCCCTATTGAATTGACCTGCTGTGAAACAGTCTCTCCCTCTACCTTTTCACCCCGCCCTGTTTCCCCCCACACAATAACATTCTGTTTCCTTGTATCAGCTCATTAGATTATAGAAATAATGTCAAAAAGACATCTATTTAATTCACTTGGAAACCGAACTGGTATTCATGCAGAGTACATTGCAGAAATGCATCATTTTTATGTCCATGATTCTCTTGCTGACTAACAATATTATGGCTTAGTGAATGTCTCTCCGGCTCATCGTGTAAGTAATTCTCCAATATAACAGTACTGTTAAAATAACAGTAGTTTTCACATGTATATTTTATGAATCCTAATCATGCCTACTATGACATCGACTACCCTATACTTGTTAAGTGTTCACTACAGTTCAGAGCTGTGGATGATACACAATATAAACTGGGCTTTCTGACTTACAAGGGATGATGTGCAACAGCTTGCTATGAGACCGTGGAGATGTTAGAATTATTTAAGTTAATCTTGTGTCTTAAATCCATTTAGTCATAGCAACATGGGACGGCATCTTTCCAATGTACTCCCTTTTACAACCCCCCCATCACACACACACACACACACACACACACACACACACACACACACACACACACACACACACACACAGTTGGGTTTCTGGCCATTCTGGTGCCTAGGCAAGCTTTCCAACACCCTGCCAATAAAAGCAATAAAAGCACCATCTTCATGGGAAATAACACTTTAACTTTACTATTATAAACACAAAATGAATAAAATTAAAATTCACACTGCTCCCCATAATGTGATATAGAATGTCAAATTAGCCTTCTTTCCAAAAATTAAACTGGATGAGCAACGACATTGATGCTACATCTATGTTAATAATAATAATCATCATTATCATCAGAGGTCACTCGGGGTCGAGAATGACCATCCTCCCTCTCTTTCTGGGTCCTCAGGTGGGTCCTCAGGTGGGTGTAGAGGCCGATCCTGGAGCCTGTGTGTGACACCTTTTTACGTGGAGAGGCTGATGCGCCTGCAGCCACCACACGGTCATTGGCAGGGGGTGGTCAGAGTCCAATGGCATGGAGAACCAAGACGATTAGGGACCACCCTCTGTTACAGTCTTCATCCGCCTTCACTGCCGTTGTGACCTGGAAACATCTTCAATGAGTTCCACCACTGAGGTCTTTGTTGGATCACGCTTCGTCTGCAACCTCCCCCTTGACCTATCCGCCTTGGGGGACCCTACCAGGAGCTAAGCTCTGCATGGCATAGCTCCTGGGATCAGTGGTACATGCAAGCTTCTCCACCACAACAAGGTGTCAATCCAGTTAATAATACAGCATTATTAATAGAGATACTCCTACTAGAGATGAAACGATTACCGGTTTCACGATAAACCGCAGTAAAATTCCTGATGGTTAGTATTATTATTTCAAATTTTAATCATCATTAAAACCGTGTTTGATTACTGCGCTTTGTAAAAGTCACTGTAAATACCGTCCACCATCAACCAAAGTTAGAAACAGTCTCCCAGACACGGGGCCTCTTATTATTATTATTATTTAGTGTTGATTGACAGTTGGCAAACCAGCTTAGAGGCCCATTACCATCAACAATTCCACTGGAGTGTGGAATCAGGCGTGCAGGCACAGCATGCAACATGGTCTTGTTTTGCATCAATGAAAACATGGCAGATGGCAGTGTCAGCGCTCCGGTGGAGATTTTTCAGCCTTCTAAGAGGACTAGGTCTGAAGTGTGGTTGTTGTGTTCATTTAAACCTGCACTAGGGAAACTTTTCATGAAAAAAAATCACTTCTCTAGCAAGCTAAATCACAGAGTTGGGCTGAACAACAGAAAAGCCCCCCAATAGTGATGCATGAAACAGTGAAATTGCCCTTATGAGCTCTTCTGGTTAGGCACGGGCAGTGCTGCGAAATCTGTAAAAGACTAGAGCTCATTACTTGAACATAGAATGTGAAGAAATTTATTTTTGGTTGCTGTTTTCTTATCTGCAAGTGCAGTTATGCCCTACCTCGCATGGCCACATGGTGCCAAATTAATGCTCATTTGATATGGTTTTCATGTTTACATAAGATATTGGCAATGTTATAATCTTAATGTTTATGCAAACAAAAAGTGCATAGTGCTGTTAATTTTATGTCGTTTTCAATATAAAACTTGATGAAGTGACTTCAGTGTGTATCAGTACTTCTTGAACATTTTCAGCACATTTTAACAATACCACGATAATACTGATAACCATGATGATTTTGGTCACTGGAATCATGATATGAAATTTTCATACCGTTTCATCTCTAGCTGCTACACAGCTAGATAGCTTAGCAGCTATACTGCTATACTCTGTGTAGTTCTAGTTAGCTAGCTTAGCTAATTGGCTAGCTATTTCAAATAGCTAAAATGAGAGACAGACAGATGTTTTTTTATTTTAAAAATGTCCTGGAAAGGAGACAAAATTATAGCAGTACGTACCTCTATACTACGTACCTCTACACTACGTACCTCTATACTTTTGTCTTATTTTTCTTCTTAATCATCCCTTTTCTTTCTAAACTGTGCCCTCGATGGTTTTGATATATTCATTCGTACAGACAGACTGGCAGAAATTTTCAACAGATGCAGTGAACTGTCAACTGGTGCACTCACCCACCGTCCACACCTGGCCCCTCCCCCACCATCTCTCTCATCACCTCCCCATAACAAACAAAGGTCTTAACGCATGTATTATTTGTTTTATTTTTATAATCACTAAAAATACGAATAGATTGAATTACCCCTATATATAATTTTACCTACATCTGCATTGATATTCCACTCCTCATTTGTTGAGCACTTTTATGACCACCATTGACGGTTTCCGGAAGAAAAAAAAAACCCAAAACGCATATATATATATATATATACAGCCCTTACCAATCTCCAACACTCACATTTACAAAGTTCTACACATTCACACCGGGCACCTACCCATTACCACCGCTGTCCTTTACTAAATGCCATTGGGAAGAAAATAGGGTTTAAATGCTTTAATCATGGCCATCTCAATAATGATTTTTGAATGAGTGGAGACCATCTCTCATTCGTATTTCCACCTTAGTATTTCCTTTGCTCTCTGGGATCTTAACTGCCAACCTTTTTCCCATTATCCCTTTTTTTCTAACTTTTTGCTTCATGCCAGTCAGAGAAGTTCATCAGAGAGGTCAGAACATGGGGTCGCCTTCTTGCCTTCCTGGTTGCTACTCACAGACACTGTAATAGAAAATGACATACTGATAAAATTGACCAGGAGAAATAATGCAAATCATTCAATTCAGACAATCCAGCAAAGCTATACCGTAACGGCTAAAAGAAGTGAAAGAAAAATCAATTTGTGTGGATCAGTATTGATTTCCATTAACACACAAATCGATGATCATCTTGGGGGATTTTGGAGGATCTCTAAAGCGTATGAACTAATGTGACCTCTGGTTTAGGTCAAAGAGCCTCCAGGGAAGTGTCCTGTGACAGTAAAATTAGATCCATAACAAAATTAGTTGAAGCCAATTCAAGCCCTGGATGAGAAACAGATGGAGAATCAAGTCTCCAGCTTTCAAAACGTTTAAGTGATGCTTTTGTACAACTTTTATGAAAGACTATTATTCAACAGAGTAGGCTTAGGTTCCATTCTCACAGATGCCATCTGTGATTGAAAATGTATGCACAGACAGTAATTGTATGCACTTTGGATGAAGGCATCTATTAATGATCATGTATGACATAGAGCAGTCATTCCCAAACTTAAGAACGCCGTGGCCCAATTTGTAATCTGAACGTTTTCCACAGCCCACCCAACCCTTTAATCAACAACACATGAGACTAAGATATATTTTTTTTATTTCATAAACAAAACAACTCTATGTAAATAATTATAGGTTTAAATAAAAATTTTAATCATAAATGTTACTTGATAATTTCAACTTTAATTACAAAATTGAAAAGTAAACACTTTTTATTCATTTATTATTGTAAATGACCTCTCGAATCCCACCTGCAGTACCTTCACGACCCACCAGGAAGCTGTGGGAGCCTTTTGGGAATCACTGATTAGAGTTTTTTTTTTTTTTAATAAAGCCAGGGAAAAAATTACATATACTAACCCTGGTATTAACTTGTGGGATCTATTACATAATAATATGTTAGCAACAGATTTTACTTTTCCCAGTTCTTTACATCACCCTATCATCACTGGGAGGCATGTCTGAATTTAGCCAAGCGGCTTAATGTCAGGCTTCATGTATGTGCAGTTGTACACATTAAGATTCAGAAATCAGATCGTTTGAAATTACTTAACTCTATCTTGAGTCAGTGTTTGGGAAAAATGGCCTCTGTGGGGAATTTCATGTAGCCTAATTACCTTGTTTTGGCAGTCTGTGTAACCAGGTTAAAATTAATGTTTTTATTTTGTTTGAGTATGAAATATCACCAAATCCTGTCTGTGTGCTGTTATTTGTGTTTACTACATTTTATTTTATGTCATTATTTACTTTTATGTATGTTTTCCAACGACCGTCATATACGTGTACTGTCGCTTTAAGAGAGAGGTCTTGTGGGTACACGGAAGAGGGAACGCGGGAGAGGCCATTTTGTTTTGTGGGAGGAGTCTCAAGCAGCAATCGAGCCGAGCCACACGTGTTTCTTACCGTGGGACAGTTTTGCTGGTTGAGGAGAACGTAACCTTGAGTATCCCTGTAAGAAGATACTGCAAGCTGTGGGATAAAATACTTGTTTATCCTTTCTTACATCGGAGTCCCGTGGACGGTTTCTACTTCTAACGCACACGAGTGGAGTCCGGGCAGTGGTTGAACTTCGACCCCCACGTCCGTAAGAAACACCGCTCCCGCTGGAGGACTGGACGGTTGTCGAAGGGTTTGAAACCAAAATAAATGGCAAGGTGGGCCAAATAGAGTCCTGTGTGTCCCCGCTCCTTCCTTGATCATGATGATGATGATGAGAGACTGAGGGCCCCCCACAACACCTGGGGCCCCACCCAACTAGAACACAACGCAGAGCTAATGATGAGAGTGACGGGCATGCAGCAGGCTGACCAGCACAGAACAGCATAGGACTGCCCCCGTTACATCTGCTTAACCCTTTGTTATTGAGATTCCTCAAATGAAGTGAGCAGGAGAGATTATAGGAGAAGGAGATTAAAATTCTCTAGTCGCACTCTCAATCCAGCAAACGTGTAAGGCCTCCTTGAGCAGAATCCTGAATTTGGCCACAAATCGGCACAATTTTTCAGATGCAAATGACTGAACTTTCAGGAGTGTTGCAAAGGGCACTGAATTTCCTTAATGAGGCTGTACGTGAGTTGCAGTTCGAAGGATGTAATATATTGCATTCAGTTGTCATAGCCGTGTGTCATTTGTAGAACACATCATCATCATGCGCTTTGGGGTCAAGGGGAAGATTAGTCCAGAAAACTAGGCCTCCACTCAGCAAGTTCTACGGAGGAAGAACCTTCTGAGGAAGAACATTTAAGGTTCTTCCAGTGGCGTAATGTGGGGTTTCAGTCAGGGCCTTCAGTAACGAACTGCACCCCCCCACACACACACACACACTCACCACTGTGCACTATAGCAGCTATTGCAGCATCGCCATCAGATCCTCCTTTATGTCATTCAGCAACCAGATTGCACATGTACACCACATGGCACGAAAACAACTGGAAGAGTGCACTGAGTAGAGTACAGATCTCCGCCAGGCGCCTTTCCCCTTCTCCGGTGCTCGGACCTGGTGACAAACCAGCCCTTCTTTTCGCCTGCGGGAGAAGGGGCCCTTATTAAAAGACTTCAGATGTGTTTAACCGTCACGGATTTCATGATATAAAATGAGTGTAGTCGAATGACTGTCATTCATTCTAAAGCAGTAAAACAACGGTAAGGAAACATTGGTCATGTTTTATTGCACCTACTGAGGGGAATTCCAGCTGTGACTGTGATTAATCCTCCTCATGAAATTGTATTTTTATGACGGAGTTTTGACATTGGAGTCTGGCACTTCCGTGTCTAATGCCCCTCATTAGACACCACAAACATGGCTGCGATCGAGGTGAATAAAGCGTATTATTTTTTTGGTCCCTCCAGTTCTGCCGTGCTGAGATCAGCAGTGCATGATTTACTGATTTTACGAAATATGTTGGACGTCTCGCTGACTTTCAGCATTCATACTCGAATACATAATGGCCACTGACACCGGCCCATCTAAATCAACAGTGCGCATGCGTGCAGCGAAAGCGACCCGCCTTAATCGAGCGACCTAGAGAGTGAATGAGGAGAGGGAGCAAGCGATCGTGAGAACAGATGTTTTCCAAAGGTTTGTAATCACTGCAACCACGAGAGGTTCTTGATTATATGGTCATAACTGTGCACAAAAAAAATGTTTAGGCTGATGGGTCCCTTCGTTTGTAAGATTAGCCAGGCTACCGGCGGAGATAACGAACACGTTTCCACAGTTGATGTAGTGTTCACCGGTCACTCGCGCAACGCCAACAACGTCAATAAAGTACAGCCACAATTTGATCGGTGCACCGCCTTCAATTCAGTCGACCTGGAGCTGAATTCCACCTCACTTGAGGGACTCGCCTTCTCTCGCAAAATTCATCCAGTGATTTAGTCCGTTTGGGAAAACGTGTAAAAAAAATAATCCAGACAATCCTCACACATGCGCCAAAAACACGAAGTACACCGGCAACGAGATTGTCAGACGTGAATAGCTGAGAATGCGGTGGCTTTCGCGCTCAGTTTGCTCACAGCCCGCCAAAAGCGGGGCTAGCACCGACGCACCGCAGGGCCCTGGGGTGTTCCGTCATTACACATCAACATTTGAGTGGTTGATTAGATTAAATTAGATGAGATTAGATTAGATTAGATTAGATTATTGTTTTATTAGCCACATGACCAAGGCCAGTGGAATTTGTTTTTGGTACACGTTCAACTCTGCAGCACAATACATCCATGAACAACAGCAGACACTCCACATATTATCACGAACAATACAGTTACACATTAGCAGAGACAAACACATTATGCACAACAATTAAGGGAATGGTAGTATGCATCCCAGTGGTGTGTGAGGAGGGGACTATAGGGAGGAATTCAGAGTTTTGATAGCAAGGGGAAAAAAACTGAGAAGCTTAGTCTTAGTGGACAGTGACCTGTAGCGCCTCCCTGAGGAAAGGAGCTGGAAGAGGTGATGAGCAAGATGTGAAGAGTTGCTTTACAGTCCGGTGAGTAAGCAGGGATGCAACTGGGGGGGAGTGGGTTGCCTATGATTTTGGATGCCTTGTTGACAATCCACTGCAATTTTGTCCTTGTTTGACTGTGCGTGCCACTGTACCATACTGTAATAGAAGATGTTATGATGAACTCAGTAATGGCTGAGTAAAACAGAACGAGAAGTTGATGTTTGATCTGGTGTTTTTTAAGCTGCCTAAGAAAGTAAAGTCGTTGTTGAGCTTTTGCAATGATGTCTTCAGTGTTAATTTTCCACTTCAGGTTATTGCTGATGTATGTTACAAGGAATTTAAATGAGTCGGTGGTGGTGATGGGGTCTCCGTTCATTTGTATGGGTGTTTTGTTGGGATTCGGCATGCATGGGAAGGCAATAATGAGTTCTTGGGTTTTGGCTATATTAAGCATAAGGTTGTTGTTTGCGCTCCAAGTGACAGCTTGTCTACTGCAGTGCAGTACTGGGTTTCATCATTGTTGGAGATGAGGCCTACAGTGGTTGTGTTGTCTGCGTATTTTATTATTTTCGCAGAACTATCCATGTATGTAAAGTGGACAGTGAAGAGTGAGAAGAGCCAGGGGGAGAGAACACAGCCTTGAGGCTGTGTTCACTCAAAGTTGTAATCAGTTTGCGGCTTTGGGTTTCAATGAAAGGCTAGCAATAGCACTAGTGCTGGTCCAAGGCCACGTGATGTGTTTGGATGACATTGGGAATCCCTGATCAGCCCCAGGAGAAAAAAAGTAATTGAATTCAGACACATTTCAGGCACACTTCAATTTAACTATGAAAAACAAATGATAATTCTGATTTTGACAAGGCCAGCACAGAAGGCCTTGATGGCCCTGACAGTCCACGACTGTTAAACGCTCAAAACACCAAAAAGTGACATTTGGGGTAAAGATGCATCATGTGACGGTGCTCTGTAGTTTATTATATGGAGCCAAGTGCTGAAACTGGCATGCTCAAGTTTCTCTCCTGTTTTGTAGCTCAAAAAGTATTACACTCAGTTCCAACGGAGGTCCCCCATGCTATGGAATTAATCTCTCCCTGAGATTATTTACAAAACATACATACATACTTTGCAGAAACCTTGCCAACATTTAAATATAACTGTAAGATAATGAAAACAAAACTGAAATGGGCAATAATCAAAAGGCAATACTTTATTTGATCTCTGGCAAAGTCAAACAAAGCCTGCAGGACTTTTCCTTTCTGGCTCTTGATACAACTCTGGAGCCATCAATGTAATTCATCTCATCACCAAGTCCTACCCACCCCATGCTGAGGAGCAGTGACTAATTGGCTGAAGAGTGACTTGAAGTCAGACTGTGGCATCTGGTGTTCCATTCAGTCAACTGGCAGAAGAGGCTCAAACGAGCACTGGTGAACTGACCGACGATTGGTCAATTCAAAATGAAAGCAGTCTGGTCATGGACAGGATCTCAAAGTGCAGCCAAGGTGAGGAGTGTGTCCATTTTGGGAACCTCAGAATTGCATCTCTGCTCTTCGCTCAGCGCTGGACCCCCACACTGGTGCACAATGCTTTCTGACCACCTTGCAGTGATTGAGTGGAATGAATGGCTCGCAAAGACACATCGTGCTGATGCATTTGGCAGATTGATTCATGACATTTCAAGAAAGTACAAACTAACCAGTTTATGAGAACTGAGGCTCCCTACTCTCACTACAGATCACAATGTCATCGGCGAACATCATAGTCCATGCAGACTCCTGCCTGATGTCATCTGTCAACCTGTCTATCACCATTGCAAACAAGAAAGGGCTTAGAGCCGATCCTTGATGTAGTCAAGTCAATTATATTTGTATAGCCCATCATCACAGATGACAAATTTGCCTCGGTGGGCTTTACAGCAATACGACATCATGTCCTTAGACCCTCGCATTGGATAAGGAACAACTCCCTAAAAAAAAAAATCTTTGATGGGGAGAACAAATAGGAAGAAACCTCAAGGAAAGCAACAGAGGAAGGATCTCTCTCCCAAGACGGACAGATGTGCAATGGATGTTGTGTGTACAGAATAAAACACAATTTACAGAATACAACATTGAAAAAGGATAACAGAATTATAATGAAAGTATAAGAGAATATGATGAGGAGGATGCCAAGAAGTGTCCAGATGCCACCGGAACAGCCTAGAACCTGAACCATGTGACCACCATCACCATGTAGACCTGGGAGGAGGACAGACTACTCATGCACAGGGGAGACTCACATCACACCATTATACATGGGAGAAGAGACAAGAAAAAAAAATTAGTCACACATCGGAGGATATAACATTGAAACAGGATACCAAAATGATATGGATTTATAAAATATATAAAAACTGTGATGAGGAGAATGCCAAGCAGTGTCCAGGTGATGACCCCATCACCATTGAGACCTGGAAGGAGGACAGACTCTACATCTACATGCGGGAGACTCACATCACACATTCATATACACAGGAGAAGAGAAAGGAGAAGACATCATTCAGAGAGGCATAAAATACATGTGAGAGAAGAGAATGCTTTGCAATAGCCAATAATCTATACTCTTTAATATCATCTGCAGAACAGTGCTTGGTAAATTCACTGAGACAGAAACCAACCTGCCATGCAGTACAGACAGTGAAGTACCCAATTTAAATCTCAGAAAGTTGAATCAGTTCATCTGGACACAACGTTTATTGAGAGAAACATTTCATCGCTCGTCTAAGGGACCTCTTCAGTCTCAACTGACTGCTGACTGAAGAGGTCACTTTAACGAGTGATAAAACGTTTCTCTTAATAAACGTTGCAGCCAGATGAACTGATTCAACTTTCTGTGATTTCCTTACCTGGATTATTGAGCATGCATAAAGACATAATCTATATAAAGGCAATTAATTGTAAGCTAAGGCAAAAAGATTGAGATTTAAGTTTGGATTTAAAGGATCAACAGACTGATTGTCTGATGGCAGCAGGCAGGTTATTCCACAAGAACGGGGCCCGATAGGAAAAGGCCCTGCCACCAGCTGACTTCTTTTTAACTTGGGGTACACACAGGAGCCCTGTATTTTGAGAGCGAAGAGCAGGAGATGGAATGTACAGTTTAAGGAGATCAGATGGGGCAAGCCCATTTAGGATTTTATAAGTCAGCAGAAGCACCTTGTATTCTGATCTAACATGGATAGGAAGCCAATGAAGGGAGGCAAGAATCGGTGTAATATTGTCAAATTTTCTAGTTTTAGTTAGGATTCTAGCTGCAGCATTTTGAACCATCTGGAGACTTTTAGTACTAGCATGTGGCAGACCTGAAAACAGAACATTACTGTTATCAAGTCTGGATGAAACAAATGCATGTATTAGAGTCTCTGCATCAGCTATGGACAGGATAGACTGAATTTTAGCTATGTTAGGTAAGTGAAAAAAGGCAGTCTTGGTGATTTGTTTAATGTGATTATCAAAGGAAAGGCTGGGAGCAAATGTGACACCAAGATTTTTGGCTGTCACACTTGGTGAAACCACAGAGTTGTCGATTGTTATCGTTACTTGATCAAATTGGTGCCTGTGTCTAGCAGGAACAATGACCAGCATCTCAGTTTTATCTGAATTTAAAAGCAGAAAATTCAGTGACATCCTCCACCTTGAACCCATCCGTCATTCCTACCGCACACCTCACCACTGTCACATTGCCCTCATACATATCCTGCACCACTCCTACATACTTCTCTGCAACTCCTGACTTCCTCATACAATACCACACCTCCTCTTTCGGCACCCTGTCATGTGCTTTCTCTAACTCCACAAAGACACACTGTAACTCCTTCTGGCCTTCTCTATACTTTTCCATCAACATTCTCAAAGCAAACATCACATCTGTGGTGCTCTTTCATGGCATGAAACCATACTGCTGCTCGCTAATCGTCCCCTTTCCTCTTAACCTAGCTCCTATTACTCTTCCCCATAGCTTCATGCTGTGGCTGATCAACTTTATACCTCTGTAGTTGCTACAGTTCTGCACATCGCCCTTGTTCTTGGAAACCGGTACCAGTATGCTTCTTCTCCACTCCTCAGGCATCCTGTCACTTTCCAAGATTGCGGTAAACAATCTAGTTCAAAACCCCACTGCCGTCTCCCCTACACATCTCCATGCCTCCACACACAGGTATGTCATCTGGACCAGCCAATTTTCTACTCTTCATCCTCTTCATAGCTGTCCTTACTTCCTCCTTGCCAGTTTTGAAAACCCGGCACAAGATGTGACACAATTTTCATATGATAAGAAGAAAATAGGAGGGATTGTACAGATTGCTTTGAATTTTGATGCATACCCACAAGTGCATGACCAGGGCAACACACACACACACACACACACACACACACACACACACACACACACACACACACACAAAAAGCATCTGTTAACCAGGAAGGAGGAGAATTAAGGATGAAAAAAAATAAGACTGTGCAGTTTTTGCACATTCTTTAGTAAGGGATATCTTTAATTCCAGTGTGGCTTTGAACTGCTCTGTGGTCATTTGTAGTAAACCGTGGTCATACGCGTGGGCTACCAGGGGTGAGTGCATGGAGAGCTGTGAGATTGTGAAAAGAAGGTATTTTGAAAATGATGAGAAAAGATCAGCTAGTCAGCCAGTCAATCTCTCTACTGCACCAATACACCAATGAGGACTCAGAGAAAAGGGCTACGTCCCCTACAACACCCTCTGCCCAAAATATTCCACATTAAAAACTTCTTATGAGTAAAACGTATAGCAAAGGTCGTCTTTAAGATCCCGGATGAGGCATGCTGTCATGGTTTCATATCTGCAGGTCTACAGGTTGATGTCCTGCATGTATTGCTCAGTGGGTTACACAAACACTGCCAGGGTTTCATGGCATACATTATTTTATGCAGTTCATAGATTAAAACAGCCACTTATGAAGAATCCCCACCATCCGCCTTACTTGGATTGTCATTTCAATAACAGCCGCAGGAAATTGGAAAACACCAAATTGCACGTTGAATTAATTTGGAATTGATGAATGACATTAGCAAACATTGTTAACTTCGCAGCGGCATGATTCATACCATGGTTCATTTACCCAAAGTATTGGAACAAATAAGCAATAACATTGCTCAAGTGATAACTGCACACACCTCAGTAACTTATACTCTGCTTAGAAAGGTTCAGCAGAACAGCGTTGGGTTACTTGAATGGGAAGGGAGTCTGGTGTGAATGAGGTGTGTGTGGTGCGTTGGTGCGTGCGTGCATGTGTGTGCGCGCGCGTGTTGGGGGTGGGGTGGGGGGGTTAAGCCTTTCAGGCTGTTAAGATATCGATTTTGCGGAAGGAGATACAAATCAGCCCGGAGGTTTTTTGTATGTCCGGCCAGTTGTTTCTCAGATTTGCCTGATAGGGTTTATGCCATATCCCATGTTATCGACCCACTCCTGATGGCTCCGTGACCTATAAATACCCGCGTGCGTCAAACAGAGGTTGAACCCAAAATATACTTCCCACATCACGAGCTGATGTGAGCTTTGCAGGGCAGACGAGACGGGGCATCGGTTACAGCGTGACAACGCGATGGCACTGGAGGGGTAAAGCGAATGTGGGTCGGTTCAGACGGAGGGGTGCACAATCTGGTTTTGTGCTACCGGTGGAGAGGGAACCACGAGATCCCTCCCGATGCAGTGAAAGGGGGCGGGCTGCAAGACGACCAGTAAGACGGCATCAGGAATGAATGCGCTCTCTCTCTTTCTCGCTCTCTCTCGCTCTCTCTCTCTCTCACTCTCTCTCGGTCAGAGAAATACGTGGGACGTTTCTGTGGCGAGCCCTCCATGTGATCCAGTCGTCCCCCTCCTCAACGAGAGGCAACTACGGTCCCCCCCTTTTCACACACATACATACACACACATACACACACACTCACACACACACTCACTCACACATACACACACTTAAGCGCTATCTCACACACGCACGCACGCACGCACGCACACACTCACTCACAGCCCGTTGTGCAAGACGAGGCAGGCGGCAACCAAGGACGTCCTCTTCCAGCCCCGAGAGCCGGAGATGCTATAGGGACGAGCAGTTAATAAGCCTATCTTTGTGTTGCAGAGCAACTTCAGACCCGGAGCGCCTAAACTGCAGTCCCGTCACTATAATCCCTCTTCTTTTTGAGGAGGATCTCAACCGCCGGACAGGTAAATTTTATGATTATGACTGCAAGCAAAGCCCGCCGTCGGGTTTAGCTTCCAGTATACCCGGGCTGAGGGGAGCGAAAGGGAGCTATTCACTAGAGCAGTGGTGCTGAAAGCAGCCTTTGCTCAAACGAGGAAGTGGCTTGTGCACGTTTTTAGTTTTTTTTTTTTGGGGGGGGGGTTTCCGCACACAAACGTATCGCCACTTCGCGTGCATGCTTATTTGCGTGAATGTTTAGCACGCACTGCGCGTTAAAGCCTACACAGCCTGCATGCTTCACCGGTGAATGCACGTAAAAGCTTTGTCATTCGGTCACGGACGCCTTTGCGAGACGAGTTGCGAGGGGAGTGGATCGCGCAGCACGTCCCCCCCCCTCCCCCGATCTGGGCGATGGAAAGTTTTACCACATGATCAGGGACACCGTTGTTCCGTCCGCACGACATCATACAGTGTTGCATGTCCGCCCGGCCACTTTTCCTAAACAGTTTTAAACTTGCATCAGTTGCTTTCATAAACCGGGGAGGGGGGAGGCGGAGGAGGGGGGGGGTCGTTACATATCGGGTCGGTGGGACACGAGCTGATGTGGAGCCAACTCGTGTCCCGATTCTCCTCCGTGGCGAGGAGATTCTTTGAAAATGGTTTAATAACGACCAAATGAGGTGGAATCCTCGGCAGCCAATGGCTGCTGCTGCCAGGCCAGTTAGGGAGCAGGGCGTGGCTTTACTGAGCCGCCTCGGCGTGCAGGTCGTGTATGAACCATTGACCTTGGCGTCCTTCGTTTGACGCATCGAGCACCAGTTTACAGTGAAAAGCAGCCTTACACGCAGACAGTGACACATGTGGGTGATTTAGTTCACACTAACGCTAAAATACACAGACACACACACAAAAAAAAGACGTGCAAGAATTTCTTTCTTTCTTTTTCTTTTTTTCCCCTACTTTTCAGAGCTGGGAACAAAGGACTACCACTTTTGCTGCAACACCTGAATGTAACATCGCTGGGATAAGAAAGGCGAGGAATTAAAAGCCATCACCATGAATTTCGTAATGAAGCAAGCGTTGGGAGGTAAGTTTTATTTTGTTTGCTTTTTTTGTCCTTGAATATTAAACAGTCTGCAAAAGAAAAACAAAGGAGGAGGAGGAGGAGTAGGAGGAGGAAGAGGGAGGGCAAAGTGCATTGGATCATCGTTCATGTCCTCGGAATGATCTCTACATCTGTCTCCCTGCAAGTCTTTTTTTGTTTCCTTTCTCAGAGCCTCTTTTGTACTTTCCGTCCCAGACTGAAGACGGGTCTAGAAACAGTCTTAGGTTTGGTCGTGGCTGTGCGGCAAAACTCGCGCGTGTGCGCTACCTATACGCGTTTCCGCCACTGCCGCGTGTGTGGAGCATGCCATGCGTGTTGCCGCGTGTGTGGAGCTCCACACAAGCGGCGCGGAGCCCCTCTCCGCGGGGCGCTTCATCGCTTCATCAGCGGGTTTTTGCGCATTGCCCACAACCGCAGACGGGCGGCGCACGGCGCACGGCATGGCGCAGCGCCTCCGGGGTCCGGGCCAACAGCTCCCGCTGGAAACAGCCTGGTGATTTGTGACATGGGGTTGAACCGTCGCACCCGGCGGGTACACGCGCTCACGTGTGAATGATGGGCCTGTTTGTCAGAGCAAAATCAGCGGCAGCCAAGCCGGGCCCCCGCCATGGTCAAGCCGCTATCATTAATCACACGTAGACGCGGCATCCCCTCTTACCTTGACATGGGGGGAAAGAGGGGGAGGGGGGGGGAAACTAATCAAAGATAAAATCTAATCTCCCGCAAATTTAATTCCGGGATGAGCACGTGCGGATGATTTGGTAATTGCTTACGACGCAATAAGAGATGGTCATACAACAGAGTGGTGAAACTTAAATGGATCCGACTTGTTATCACGTATGAATATGCAGATGGGTGCAGTGGGGGAGCGAAGCGGTCTAAGTGGTTTTCGCAGAGAGGAGCGCTGATGGATGATTTCTTGTTGCAGGGGCCCTTGGTAATCTGTGCGCAGAGTGCACTTCGTCGCACACCGCGGCTCAGATGCACACACGCGCACATGTGAACAGGCCTATGCGCGTGGACGCGCTGAGGGAAACGCAAACGTGCGTGCGCGTAAATATACCAACACAACAACGCGCACATGCACGCGCACGCACCGACGGTCTCGCGTACGGTGGATTAATACACGTTTCTACACAAAACCATCCAGATGATCTCTCTCTCTCTCTCTCTCTCTCTCTCTCTCTCTCTCTCTCTCTCTCTCTCACACACACACACACACACACACACACACGCACACACACACGCACACACACACACACACACACACATGCACAACAAGTCTAAACTATGCAACAGTGTAGCTACCCTGCGCTTGTGGTCACACACACCAACACAGACGAGCACGCGCCCCCTCATCATCCATGTAAATGTCGTTTCATGTATGGAGCACGTTTTGCTTTAGTGAGGCTTACTAACCCTGATTAGGTAGGACAAAGCCCGAGAACAGGTAGATAGTCTCTAATGGGATTTTAGATCATAAAACCGGCTGCTTTTCCGGATGAGGGCACAGCGCGCAAGTGTGAATAGGTAACCCCCCCACCCACCCCCACCCCCAACCCACCCTAGTCTTGTTTAAATCTAACCCTCCACAGAGGCAGATGACTCAGGTCTTCTGAACTGCACTCGAGCATTTCACACCTGAGGAACATCAGGTCATTCGTCCCAAGGTCTTCACCTTGAGCAGCCTTTTTCTTGTCTTTTTTACTTATTCTCGGGTGCAAGTTGTTTTTTATAATCTCTGTCTCTCTCAAGAGGAATGAGTTTTGTAGTGTGTGTGTGGAAGATTAGCTTTGGGCTATTATCTCTCTCGCTCTCTCTCTCTCTCTCTCTCTCTCTCTCTCTCTCTCTCTCTCTCTCTCTCTCTCTCTCTGTTCCTTCTGTTCGCCAGAAGAGAGACTCACTCCGTCTCCTCTCATCTGCAATTTGTATTCTGTCTCTGTTTCATGCAGCGAGATGCGAGGTCATAAGATTTGGCTGCATGGAAGCGTGCGTCTCTGTCGGTCGACAAACACAATCTGCTGCCCAAGCGCATATGCCAAATGGTCAGGGATTGCAAATCATTTTCCCATCAAGCACTGCGAGATCAGCAGAGTTCAGACTGTGGAGTATTGTATGATAAGGAGTCTTTCCCGCTCATCCATTGTTGGTCTCTGCTGTATACGAGGAGATAAACCTTCTGATTGCTACCCCCCCCCCCACACACACACACACACCCGCGCTGTGTCAGTAGAATAACATGGTGAAGCATCAGCTAGTTCTGAGGAGACACTTCAGGACCACTGGGAGACCTGGCAGCCCAGTTTAAAAACCACTGACATGAGTTAACAGCAGCTCGAGAGAGACGGGCCCCTGCAACACATGAACATAACCGCTTTGGTCCTCCGCTGTTGCATAGTTTGTGTGTGTGTGTGTGTGTGTGTGTGTGTGTCCCTCTAATAGTGACAAGCAGGTGGGGTTTAGTTGACAGGGGAGGAGGGAGGGAGTGGGGTTTTTTATTGCTGATGACATCACCGAAACTGTGCATGAATGTGAGTTGGCTCTCCTCGGTGTAGCTGCAGCTCCCAAAACTCCCTTCCTCCTCTACTCGTAGGTCTGCCCTCCGTTTCATAGGAGGTGTGTGTTTGTGTGTGTGTGTGCATGCGTGTGTGTTTGTGTCTGAGACACTGTGCTTGGCAGAATTCAAAAGAGACAAATTGTTGTATCATCAGTGGCTGAGGTTGTAAAGACACGCCGTCCGCCAGGCAGAGAGCAGTCATCATGTCTGTTTTTACCTCCTCTCCTCCTCTCCTCCTTTCCTCCTCTCCGGCTTCTCACTTGCCCTGTATCCACCCCCCCCCCCCACACACACACACTCCTCACTCACTGTGTCACAGCCTCTCATCCCTCTGTCATTCTCTCCTTCCTCTCCTCCAGTCTTTCCTCTCTGCCTCTGTCCTTTCCTCTGCAGGGGTGACAGTAAGGTCTCCTGTGACACGGAGGTCCACAATGCAGTTCACCACTACAGACTCATTGCACGGACCACCCCCGGCCACATTTGCATTAAACATGATTAGGCTGCATAACCCAAACCATAACCTTAACTAGCATGACCTTAACTAGCATTGTTAAGCTAGTCTAAACTAATTGTTAGCTTAGACCTGTCCAAACAAGCTCCATTATTATGATTTTCCCCCTTTTTCTCCCCAATTGCCCCACTCTTCTGAGCCGTCCCGGTCACTGCTCCACCCCCTCTGCCGATCTGTGGAGGCTTGCAGACTACCACATGCCTCCTCCGATACATGTGGAGTCACCAGCCGCTTCTTTTCACCTGACAGGGAGGAGTTTCACCAGGGGGACATAGCGCGTGGGAGGATCATGCTACCCCCCCCAAACAGGCACCCCGCCCAACCAGGACACATACCCACATCCAGCTTCCCACCCACAGACACGGCCAGTTTGTGTCTGTAGGGATGTCGGACCAAGCCGGAGGTAACACGGGGATTCGAACCGGCGATCTCCGTGTTAGTAGGCAATGGAATAGATTGCCATGCCACATGGACACCCCAAACTCCATATTATCAGTTAGTTTATCCTAAGGAGCCACCCAGTTCGCATCCTCCTCCTCCTCCACCCACTCACTCCCTTCTTGCGTCATTTACTTCTTCTCTCCCTCTGTTGATCCCTCTCTCCTCCCTTCCTTTTTTATGGGTTCAGTCAAACTCAATCTTTTCACTGCTCCTCACGAGAATAGAAATGTCAAGCAACATTCAACCGATGTTTTGGTGAGGGTGCTGTTGTCCTTGTGGTCACAGCAAGCTATTGCACATGGTAATGATTTTTGGCATGGTAATGATTTGTGGCATGGTAATGATATTTGGCATGGTAATGATTTTTGGCACGGCAAACTTGCTACTCAGTCGAACTGCGAGAAAATTGAAAACCTTGAAGACGACACTAAAAACTCCAGACGTCTTAAGCATTCTCGCTCTTGGCCTCTAAAAACTGCGTCATTTCTGACAAAAATCGGCTGTCGAAAACGGCTCGTGACCGAGCATGTATTAACCTCATCCCTTTCTCATTCCCTCTATCACCATCCCCTGCCTCCCCGTTCTCCTCCTCCCCGCCTCCTTTGACCGTTACAGTAAATCTGAGGGCAAGGCAGTCTCAATCAGCCAGTCACCAGGGGGATGTGGGGCAGATGTGTGTGGGCGTGTGTGCGTGTGTGTTTGTGTGTGTGTGTGTGTGTGTGTGTGTGTTTATTAAGGTTTGTTTCTGTGTCGTGACAGAGAGAGAGAGAGAGCAAGAGAGAGAGAGACAGAGAGAGAGAGAGACCAAGAAAGTGTGGGAGAGAGCAAAGCGAGGCGGGGTGCTGGGCCTCAGGAGTAGATGCTGGCTTGCAGTAGATGATAAACAGAGAGAGTGTGTGTGTGTGTGTGTGTGTGTGTGTGTGTGTGTGTGTGTGTGTGTGTGTGTGTGTGTGTGCGCATGGGTGTGTGTTTGTGTGTTTTTGGGTACCCTGACTGAAAACGCATTAACACATCATTCATTCCATGTCATTGCAAACTCACACACACACACACACACACACACACACACACACACACACACACACACACACACACACACACAGCGTCGGCTTAATCAGAAGGATGTAACAGAGATCCTCTGCTGTGTTGTAGACGTGGCAGGAAACAGGGCTCATTCAGTGCAGAGCAGACAGTCGGCCATAGTGTCCTCTGCAAACACACGTAATGTAAACACACACACACACACACACACACACACTCCCTGAGAAGAGACACCGCCCTGTGTCCACTGCCAACCACAAACTCAACACAATCTAAAGATGGACATATGAGACGCTCGCTTTCACAAGAACCAAGGGATATGCAAACACACACACACACACACACACACACACACACACACACACACACACACACACACACACACACACACACACACACACACACACACACACACACACACACACACACACACACACACAGTCTCTTTTTTTACTCTTGCTCACACTTGAGAGTGCTTGAATGCCCTTACTAAAGGGCATACATACCATAATTGTTGGTTATTACACCCAAATACAACACTATGTGAGCAACATGCACACACAGAGTACACACTGTGCATGTGGGGTTATTTACAGTCCAAAATGAAAAAAAAGTGATGGCTTGTAAAGAATTTGACTGACTGTTAGGGCAAACAGAAAATGTGATGCAATTATCAGGTCTGGTTGATTAAGATGAAGTGATGGGCACTTAAATATGGACGTTCTTGTATAAGCCAGCAAAGCCTTTCGGAAGGTCCAATGTCATTTACTTCTTTGTGGTTAAACGAGCCAATGTCATTCAAAATCATCCAAATCTGATTTTTTTTAATCAGCGTCCGAGTTACAGCCAAGCACGTTTGTATCGGAAATAATAATTAGTGGGTCGCCAAGTCCGTAAAAGAAAAGACCGACAGGGTGTTTTGTGCTACCATGTTGACTCCGTTTGCCATTTTGAATCTGACTTTTCTCAAAGTTGATGGTAATTTTTTTTGTTATAGCAAGTGCACCCAATCTCCTTGTACATGCTATCACCTTTTACCTCCCATCCTCCCTCTCTCTGAGTTCTTTCTCACCTCCACAGCTCTCCTCCTTTTCCTCCTCTTCTACCTGCTCGTGGCTGGGTGTGCGATATTTGCGGAACAAGCCCGACCCCTCCTCCCCCTCCTCACTTTTCTGTCTCTCTTTCTCTCTGTCTCTTTGTCATTTCCTGTCCCCTTCTCCGTCACTGTATCCATCCTCCACCACACCACCCTCTTTATCCATTTCCCTTCTCCACTCGCTGCTAATGAAGTTGACATTGGCTGTGTCTTTGTTAGCTATGTGCCTGGCCTCCGACTCGAGCCCTGCCTCTGAAAAGGCCGTGAGACGTTCACCGCCACAGAAGTGTGTCTGCAGCGCCGCAGCACACAGCGGTACATGTAGTCATATCCTGGCAGAGTTTGTCCTCATCTTCATATCTAAATTAAACCGTTCATGCAAACGAAATTCAACCAGTACCTCTACAATGTAAATGGTGCTTAACGAGACGAAGATAAATGGACATGATCGAATTGCATTATTCGAATTATTCAGTCTTCCTAAGACCTAAATCAGCTTTTCTGTAAAATGTATGCCATCAACCAAGGACATACATTACCCAACATCCTTTAAAAAGTCTCATCATTGGTTTGGTAATTCAATCATTTCATAAAATACTCGTCAGTTTTTAAAATTCCTAACTCCCAATATCCCTCACATCATTAATTTCAATGAGGCCCAACATATATATATATATATATAATATTATATTATATTATTCTGCTCCTCATTAGTTGAGCACTTCTATCAACACCATTGACAGTTTCTGAAATATATATTGTAACATGCACGTTACAATATATATATACACTACCGTTCAAAAGTTTGGGATCACCCAAACAATTTTGTGTTTTCCATGAAAAGTCACACTTATTCACCACCATATGTTGTGAAATGAATAGAAAATAGAGTCAAGACATTGACAAGGTTAGAAATAATGATTTGTATTTGAAATAAGATTTTTTTTACATCAAACTTTGCTTTCGTCAAAGAATCCTCCATTTGCAGCAATTACAGCATTGCAGACCTTTGGCATTCTAGCTGTTAATTTGTTGAGGTAATCTGGAGAAATTGCACCCCACGCTTCCAGAAGCAGCTCCCACAAGTTGGATTGGTTGGATGGGCACTTCTTTGAGCAGATTGAGTTTCTGGAGCATCACATTTGTGGGGTCAATTAAACGCTCAAAATGGCCAGAAAAAGAGAACTTTCATCTGAAACTCGACAGTCTATTCTTGTTCTTAGAAATGAAGGCTATTCCATGCGAGAAATTGCTAAGAAATTGAAGATTTCCTACACCGGTGTGTACTACTCCCTTCAGAGGACAGCACAAACAGGCTCTAACCAGAGTAGAAAAAGAAGTGGGAGGCCGCGTTGCACAACTGAGCAAGAAGATAAGTACATTAGAGTCTCTAGTTTGAGAAACAGACGCCTCACAGGTCCCCAACGGGCATCTTCATTAAATAGTACCTGTTAGAGCCTGTTTGTGCTGTCCTTTGATAACAAGTCGGATCCATTTAAGTTTCACCACTCTGACCCCACAAATGTGATGCTCCAGAAACTCAATCTGCTCAAAGAAGTGCCCATCCAACCAATCCAACTTGTGGGAGCTGCTTCTGGAAGTGTGGGGTGCAATTTCTCCAGATTACCTCAACAAATTAACAGCTAGAATGCCAAAGGTCTGCAATGCTGTAATTGCTGCAAATGGAGGATTCTTTGACGAAAGCAAAGTTTGATGTAAAAAAAATCTTATTTCAAATACAAATCATTATTTCTAACCTTGTCAATGTCTTGACTCTATTTTCTATTCATTTCACAACATATGGTGGTGAATAAGTGTGACTTTTCATGGAAGACACGAAATTGTTTGGGTGATCCCAAACTTTTGAACGGTAGTGTATATATATATATACAAACACATATATGTATGTGTATACATACATACATACATACATACATACATACATACATACATACATACATACACATACACACACACACACACACATACATACATACATACATACATACATACATACATACATACATACATACATACATACATACATACAAAACATACATACATACACATACATAAATACATACGTATGTATGTACGTGTATGTATGTATGTATGTATGTATGTATGTATGTATGTATGTATGTATGTATGTATGTTGGGCCTGTTAGGACATACCTAACAGGGCTTCAACACTGAAAGCCAACTTATGGTATGCTACTTAAAATGTATCTATAACACAGGCATACTATTGACCTTATCACCTAAACTCTGCACATGATTGGCCAGTTTTCATGAGAGTTATACATTAGTTTCATCACACCTAAATGGTGCAGCACTTTGTGTTGAGGAATAAAGCTCAACGGAGGAAGTCAACCCCCTTCGGAGACGATGGCTGAAGAAGCGAAGCAGCTGAATGCTCATAAACGTATGAATGGTGACGACAGATGTCCCTTTCACACACCACTGCTAACCAAAATACAATGGGTTTGATCATTTTGTGGCACAGAGGCAGCTTCAAGAACAAAAAGGAAAAAAAAAACAAAAAGAAAAAACAAAAACACAAAGGCACACTGAGTTAAAAGCCTTGTTTGATCACAGAAGAGGGCCAACAACACAATAACCAGCATGATCCACTGGACATTTTTTTCCATCAAATTGGAGGAAAATGTTTGAATCTAACCATTTTGTGGAGCTTAACAGTAAGTGTGACATTAGTAAAAGGTGAACCTTTTGATACAACATATTATTAGCAACCAGCAGGAAGTGCAATTTTCTGAACCATGGCGTCCAGCAGACAGTGGGCTCCGTATTATATGTGTGCATGATCCAAATATTGACCTCCATCTTCACAGCACACATACTCGAATCTAAAATTCGACACTGGAACAACCTCTGTTACCCAATTATGTTGGAGTGGATGTTTAAACAAGCATCAGTCTAAAGTGAATTGGTGAATCGGCCTCTTCACTTGCTATTAGTGCTGTGGCTGCACTTGCAGTTTGCTGTGAAAAGTCTCTCTGTTGCACTGGGAATGTGCCTTATGCCGTAACAGATGGTAGACTGACAGTTCCCAATTTAGGAGATTTTCTTAGATTCAAATAACTGACCTCTGCCTCCGTTAAACACCCCTTTGCTAAAGTTCTGTTAAAGCTACAGTAGGAAAGATTTTTGTTGTTTTTTTTTTCTTTATATAAAATGTCGCTCCTAAACATAGACACACTGAATCGGTCTACTGTGAGTGAGTTCCATAGACCAGTACAGGAGCAGTGCAGCCTTGCCCTTCTAACCGATAGGTTGTTTGCATATGATGTCACGAACTACAAATGGAGGGCAGGGAGTGATTTTCTACATAGGAAGCACTATCACAAACCGCCTATGTTTGGTGTCATTAACTGAGAAACCACAAGGAGTTTTTATTGAGTAACAAAAGTTGTTGTTCATGGGGGGGGGGGGGGGCGCAAGAAATTGACCGAAAACGCCGGGGGAAAAAATGGCTTGCGAACCGTCGTCTGCGGTCGGGAGGAGCGGGGTCGGATAACGCGCGTGTGCAGTGACCGATTCATCAAAAAAAAATAAATAAATGAAATCACTCTTTATAACATAAGGAACATGTCCAATATGTCTCACTTTCAGTTTATACCTTTCTCTCATAATATCGTCTAAGCTAGCACAGTTCGGGCTAAAGTAGTGTAACCGGTTATTTTCTTGTCCGGTGCGGGATTCGATACAGGGTGTACTGCACCTCAAGGCGACATCACTAACCGCTCGGCTAAAGGGTCAGACTCGTTAACTAGGGGCTAACGTGTCTTATTAGTAGTTTACAGTAGCTCCACCTCGTCCATTCTGCTTTTCACTTTCTGCCCTCAGTCTGAATCTCACGCGTCATCAGAATCACGTGACTGTAAACAAGCTATCGCTGTTCAAAGAAAAGGGGGCGTACCCCCTGGCTGTCAATCAAGTTTGTGCACGTAATTGCCATGCATGCTCGGCAATTCTCTGGCGAAGCCCCGTTCACAGTAAGCCCGTCTACCCTGGCCAAACGAAAATAGCAATCTACCTCACCTGTAATTTACAGGCTATACGAAGAAATGATTGGCCCGACTCGTGAAATGATCGTACCCACAAATTTGTTCTCAAACGCTGCAGTTTTTAGCCCTCAAATGTGTCTCATGGAAAAGCTGTACATAGTTCCTGGGTAAACCCTGAACCAAGACACCAACTCATGAATGAAGCGCGATGTTGGTAAAATGATCACTTTACTTAGATGATCAACTGTGATGCTTTATCCTCTCCTCACAGCAGTGTTACAGATCTTGAGAAGGGGGAAAATAAGTTTTGGTGCTTTGAAAGTAGTCATCTTTATTTTCATAAATACTTCACCTGCAAGTACAGATGTTCTCCACAACAATGTTGGTGTAACCAAGAGATTTGCTGGAGAAAAAATATAACGACAATACCAGGTTTGCCAGTTATGACGGGTAAACTCATGCACGCGCATGAAGCTGGTTTGGAAGGCAGGGTTTCAGGCATAAGGATTTTTTTTTTTTGTGTATTTTCAAAATCTCACTCTTGCTCATTTCTCCAAACCTAACATATTGTGGCTTTACGGTAATTCCTGGGCCCTCTGGGGTTTTCAAATTGGAGAATATTGAAGAGGGCAATTTAAAAGGCACATCAATGGCATAAACTCTCTATTTAGGTAAATGCCCAATTTAACAGTCACATATCCACACCTGAAGCTGCCTGGAGCAAATGCAGTCATCCACAGAGTCACTTCGCAGTTGAGGGTTCAGCTCCTTGCTTAAAGGCATGTTGACAGGTATTGTTGATGGCTGGGACATTTCTCACCCACCCACCCAAACATCATCCACCATCTAGGCTACCTTCAGCAAGCAGTGTACAGTTGACCTAGATGTGCCACCATCTGGACATGGCGCTAGAGTCATGGCATCTCCTCATGACCTACCTTGAACATCCTAGAGCAGTACTGTACTACTGTGTCTCCCTCAAGCAACAATGATGATAGATTGACACTTCCCATCCTAAGGAGGCTTTTCTGCCCTGCAACAGCTGTGGGGGAGACAGACCAATGACAGAGAGGATCCCCAAGTGGCTGAAGAGGCTGTCAATCACAGCTTTTCATTTCCAACATGAAAAGGCCACTGTGGCCTATTCAGAGTGCAGCAATGTTTTCAAGGACGTGACGAGATTATGAGAGTATCCACTGTGAAATCAGCAATGTACAGCCCTCGGATATGCACAAAAGCCAAATACCAACAGATTTTAATTTTTCAGATTAATTTCTTGATGCTTTACAGACAATGACGGGCTGACAGCTTCAATCACCAATACAATCAATCATTGAGGAAATTTAGCAAGCGACACTGTCATTGAAGCAAGGTTGGAAGTTGTATATCCTCCAAGTCTTTTCACTCTGATTTAGAGCAAAATGTGCCCTGGGTTTGAAATGCGGCTGATTGAAGATGTTGGGCAATAGCTCGCAATCAGACCCACCAAACCAATCCTCCACTTCTGTTCCAGCATGAGAAAGGCTGGTTGATTATAATCTTGATGTATGAAACTGTGTGATGTATGGATCTGATGTTTCAAACTTACTATTATAATTTTTGATTTCTCTACAACCTGTCACCTGGAACCATGAGGCTTGCTTTGCCCCAAGGATTTCAATACAGCAGACAAAGGCAAAGTAAAAAAAAAAATGTAGATTTTTTTTTCTCATAGTGTGACTTGTTGTTTGGTTGAGTTAAATAAACTCGTGAGAATTTTAGATATCAGAGTGATCCTTTAACATTCAAAGCGGTGAGTGGCAGGCTTGGTGTTCAGAACACTGATCTATATGGGCTACATTTTACCACTTACATTATAATGTAAAACATTGACAATTGAGGGCACCCGGGTGGCATGGTGGTCTATTCCGCTGCCTGCCAACATGGGAGTTGTCGGTTCGAATCCCCCTGTTAACCTCCAGCTTGTGGTCGGGTGTCCCTGTAGACACAATTGGTCGTGTCTGCGGGTGGGAAGCTGGATGTGGGTACGTGACCTGGTCACTGCACTAGCACCTCCTCTGGTCAGTCGGGGCGCCTGTTCAGGGCGATACGCCCACCTGGTGAAACGCCTCACTGTCAGGTGAAAAGAAGCGGCTGGCGACATGTATCGGAGGAGACATGCGATAGTCTGCAGCCCTCCCCGGCCGGATACAATTGGGGAGAAAAAAGGGGATATATATATATATAATTGAGGCGATTAAACAAATGTTTCACAAACTTACAGCCAATGGAGTGGCACTCGTTTTTGTGGCCTTTAGCTGTGTTAAGTTTTTTTTTTAAATTATTATTCTCCTTTCTCTTGACTTAAAAATCATGCCCCTTTCTGGCAACCTTGCTTGAAGCGGTGAGAGCAATCCAGGAAATGAAATGTAAATAGATGAACAGGGAAGTCATCAGTTCTATACGCGCAAAATGGCATTAATGGCATTTCTATTATTACCATCATCAGCATCGTGATGACAAATAAACATGTGGATGCACAGGAACACACATTCAGCGACACACACATATGCACACACATACACACCATTAAACATACACATTCTAAAAATCACATGGAACAAACCTTGCTCAGTCATCCATACAGTCAAATTATCCTCTCTCACGAAGAAAAAAAAAGCACACACAAACACATTAGTTCTTCAGCTACGTAGTGCTAATTACATCTCCAAATGGCTTTTCCCCTGAGCCCGGCTGGGAAGGGCTGTGAGGGGAATCAAATCACCCTTACCTATGGGTTCTGGGGACTCAGAGGATGTACTGTGCTACAAGAGCGCTTGTTATAGATTCAAACCCTGACCTAGAAAGCAGATAATAGTGACACTGAGACTTCATGACTCTTCACTGTGCAGGACTGTGGTGAGAAGGATGAGTTGCGTGCGTAGTGAGGACCAGCTTTGAGGATGTGTGTGTGTGTGTGTGTGTGTGTGTGTGTGTGTGTGTGTGTGTGTGTGTGTGTGTGTGTGTGTGTGTGTGTGTGTGTGTGTGTGTGTGTTCTATACTGAGAGTGAATTTCTGGGGGAAAAGGGGAGGATTTCCCTCCCTCTGGTCTATTTATCCCTTCCTCTGCTGAATTATTTTATCCCCGCTGGGGACAAAATTCACCCCCCCCCCCCATACTGATTAATGCTACTACACCAATAGACCATATAAAATGCCTAAAAAAATTGTTTTAATAAAAATAATAAATTTAAGTAAAGCACTGCAATGTGAGAACTGCGTATACTGCAAACAATAAAATCAGAAATAGAACACTGTCAGTGCTCGTATTTGTGTGAAAATAGAGATGAAACTACATCTAGCCTACGTGTTGATTGGCCTTGATCCATGCATGGATCATGCAATAGTCTATTTCAGCAAGAAAACTACAGCTAGCCAAATGAAAGAAAAAATGAAAAGGATGCAGAGCAACATATCGTATTTCACAGGACCCTCAAAAAAAAATCCTAGAAATATTACAACTGAGAATGAGACTACAGGAGCTACTGTTGTTAGGATGGAGGGGAACTCCCAGGCTGACCCAAACTATGTGATGAACAACCCAGGCTTACAAGCTAATATCCTGCCTTTTGAGGTTATAGTCCATGGGCCAGACGATATTTCGGTACACTCAAGGTGGCAAAACTTACTTATAATTTTTGAAAGGATCCATGTCTGTAGATGATATTTTGGTATGATAACCATTCCTGAGTGGCAGCTGTATCACAGTTATCAGCTCATGAAGTTAACCACCCCCTAAAGTAAATTGCATTTTAGACGCTGGTGCATATCCTGGTTTAGCCTCATGGTCAGGACATTTTTCAATGTTCTATAATATTGTCTTTGGTATCATTTTAAAGGGGACCTTCTTAGCTTTCATTCAAGCCCTGTTGTGGATATTTCTCACAAATATAGAGGTCACTTGAGCTCTTCAACCCGTCAATAACACACATCTTTCTGCAATTTTCGCCTAAACTATATATTTTCTTTTAGCCCTGTGGCATCTAGGAATATCAGGGACACAAAACACAAAAACTGGAATACTCACAGGACTGTAAAGATTCAGGAAATGTATAATATACCCATACTATTTCATTGTGTGAGGTGATTGTGAGCCTTAAATGAGAACTAGACCAAAGCCAGTTAGGTCACAAACTGGTCTCTATACATTTGTTTAAATACACAATCAAAATACATGATAAAAAGGAATACCATAGTGAGGTAATGAACTATTTTAATATTTTAAACAACATTGACATTTACATATACTTAGTCAATGATACATGTAATCCCATATCATTAGTGGGTATATGTAATGGTAATGGATAGGGTAATGGGTATATGTGAATATGGTTACATTATTGTTATCAAGCTCTGGGTAACCAAGTCCAGAATCAACATCCTGTGCATCAATAGACTACTACCACAGTAATACCATCAGAATCATCACACTGTCATTCATCAAACTGCTCGTTTCTCTCATCATCTGACTCCCCAAGTTCAAAGTCCAGTTCTGGACCATCCTGCTGTTTTTGGTTACTGCAGGTCTGTAACCTGCACATGTCTGTGCATGGAAGTCCATTTGACAGGCACATGCAGCTTGGCATTTTGCATGAATGCACACACTTGCATGTTAGCATTTCCAAGACCACATCTGGTGCAGGTGGGGAGCGCATCCAGTAAATGGCCAGCTTGCCTTCATCGTCTGTCCATCCATACTCAGTAGGGCTTGGCACCACAGGGTTAGCCTGCAGACAGCACTTCCATATTGCTGCCTGATAGTTGGCTCGTTGAACATGCATAAAGAGACAGTCTCTACATGGTGGCAGCTGGCTGGACTCAACCTCTCCCCTTTTGGTGCAGAAGAGCTGGTAACGCAGTTTGTTCACCTCAGCAGTGCTGCTATTAGCACCATACATCCGTCAGGTGAACTGCTCAATTTTCTGCAACAGCTCATCACTCACATTCCATGTCTGTCCCAGTTGACTAAAAGTCTCTTGGCAGGAAGTGTGCTTTCTCACTATCTTCAGGGCATTCAGCTTCCCTCGACCAGCGAATGCACTGACAGTGTCGCAGCCTGTGAAGGCATGTAAGCCAATTAGGCTGTCACAGATGCTGTCTCCAAGTGAACTTGCCAGTTTGGTGATGTCGACAAACCGTGTGCGGTTCTGAGTCCCACACTTCTGGTAGATGGGACAGGTGATGTCCTTCTGGAAGCCAAGACAAAGCACCATGACATCAGTGTCCTCAGCTGTGATGATAACTGACTTTGAGCCCGCATTTGCTGCATGCAATGCATGCAGGAGCAGACGGGTGTCAGCTTCTTCATTTGTGGAGTGCAGTTCTGCTGCTTCCTCACACCCATCTTCTGTCAACTTGTAGCAGGTTTCCTCACAGGTCATGTACAACACCTTGCCATGCAGCATAGCTCTGTATCGTGGGAGTTTCCACTCTTCCACCAGAAACTTGATGAGACTGGTCTTGTTGGAGGAACTGCACAGAAATTTTCTCCACTGCTGGACGTGGTGTCCCCCTGCAAGATTCTTGTACTGGAGAGTGATGTCTCCACCCCGGTTCAGTCGTTCAGCATCTTTGATCGAAGTCTGGTGATAGACATCAAAAACAACATCAATCCTCCCACTCTGTGCTCCCTCATGGAGGACCTGGGTCAAGGCTGACTCTGCCACCTGTGCAAAGGTTTTGTTGTTGCCATTCATTTTTTGGACCAGGCTCATCCATCAATGATGGAAGTAGATGGGATTGGGATGTCTTCTGCAGGAGATACATTCTTTTCAAGCTCTCTGGCAAGTGCAGCCTTGTTTGTTTTTCGTAAGGACCCATCAGCATTTGCCAGTGCCCATGGTAGTGGGCCCAATGGGTAGGCAAGGACATCCTTCAGATTCACCTTCCTGCTTTCAGCCACCAGGATCATGTGACTGAAAAGGTTTCTATCTGCCTTCAGAACCACATCCTGTGCTTTCTTTCCATGAGCTTGTTTTGTGCTGACATTGGAGAATGTTTTCAGACTTTGCTTGGTCATCTTGTCGTGGAATTTCACAGGTGGTGGGTCTGCATCTAACCTTGTTTGCTGGAATGCATGGTAGGCCTCTTCTCCTTTCTCAAGAGCTCTCAAGAGATCTATGGTCACATCAGGTGGAGCCATGTTGCCAGTGGAGAGGCTAACCAAATCAATCTCATCAGGGGACATAGGATTGAGCCAGTTATTCTCCATAAGGTCCATGAGAGACTGGACATCTGCTTCATCTCTCTTGATCCTTGGACTCTGTAGATCTGGATGAGACCATTTGCACCTGCCTTGACCTGTCAGGTCTCTCAGCTGTCTGAGGTACATGCTTCTATACTCAGCTGTGAGATAATATTTGGTCACAGCTCCTGGCTTCAAGCTGAATCCCTTTGTCCCTCCAGCTGTTTGGGTGTCTTTGTTCACCGTTTCTTCTATAGCTTGGTCAACAGGGATTCGGCCAAAGGGATTGGTGGAGCCCAGTTGGACTGAGAAGCCTCCTTCCATGAATTCTGTGTACACATCTGGGTGTGTGATGGGCAGCTCAGACATCTGGGCGTAGTAGTAGGGGAGGTAGCGTGCATAATTCATCCTGTCATAAGCAAAGCACCATGGGATCATTGCTCGAATGCTAGCCAAGTGTAGCATCCAGTCTCCCTCTCTGGATGCTCGGATGAGCCCCAACAAGATTTCAACCATGTCCAAATAGGACATCCAGAAGTTCGAGAGGCTGCCGTTTCCACCTCTAAGGAACTCACGGTAGACTTCAAATAGATCCATGATGCGTGTACAAGAGCTGTTCTCGAGGACCTCCTTCAAAGCATGTTGTGAGACTTCTTTCCCAAGGCTGTCAATGGTCTTCAGTGTCTCATTCAGGTGAACCATGTCATTCCTGTGAGTTTCTTCCAACCAGGACAGGAAACCATTCAAGGTCAGTTGCATGAGAGCCTCATACAGGAGCTTGTGTAGTCGCACTGCCCTGTTGTACTTGCGGCCATCCATAACACCAGCAATTGAGCCTTCTGCAATCATGCCAGACTCAATGCAGAGGTCTTTGAGTCCAGCATCTTGGAAACGCTTTCCTATTATTGCCAGCAGTGTGCAGATGGTGTGGAATACCCCAAGCCTAACGATGATATCATGGAACTTGTCATGGTGTTTCCATGTGATCTCGACAGCCTTCGCATACAGGGCTTGGTCAAAGACACAGACAATCTTCCTCAGGCCTAAGCACTGCATGATGCTCAGTGACTGGTTAAGCACCTCGTTGACAGTAGACATTTGTGTCGCTGGAGCATCGATGGTAGGCAGATAGCCTATATTGTCGGGGATGACCGTCATCTCTCCTCGAGTCAGGATGTTGAAGCCTGTCCAGCTGCTGACTGACTGTTCTTCTTGTTGTGACATGCGTGCTAGGACCCAAAGAAGGTTTTTCTCTCTGGCAAGCTTAGTATTGGCTGCAGTATCGGCATCTGACTTTTTGCTTTGTGGTGGCCCTACCCGTTGTCCAGCATTGTAAGTTGGTAACATTGGTGGGGGTCCATCAATGCTTCTCTTCTTTGTTTTGGGAACAGTGGGCATGGGTTGGACAGGAAGTGGGTTGACTGGCTTTGCTTGCACAGCAATCCCATTGACTCTGTGAGATGTTCCCTCACCACTGACAGTTTCTTCAAGACGGTCGATATTGTCCCAGGCTAAAGTTGTGAATATGCCAGGATGGATGTTAGCTGGAAGGGCAATGCCACTCCCTGATGATGAGAGTTTCTGGAGACACAGGGCAGTGTTGATCTCTTCCATCTGTGAATAGGACACACTGTGACCAAGTCGGTTGAGGATGTTTATCAACTCTACATTTCCTGTCAACGATTTGACACTGAATGGCAGAACAATGTGCTTGGAAGGCTTGGTATTTCCACATGTCACTGCATATACTATGTCATGGCCAAATGACTGCAGAAGGCACTGCACTCTCTGGGATGCATGATCAGGATCATTTGAGCCTGTGAGTAGAGAGTACAGGAAGATATGAGCGACTCTGGAATGGTAGGATATTCTGCTTCTGGTTTGACTTCAGGCGGCCAGGTTTGAGGAACATCTTGACTTTTAATGTCTGCTCTCAATTTGATGGCTGCTTTGGCTATAACATCTTGTGCACTGACACTTTTCAGGGTCTGCAGCTCCCTTTTGAGAGACTGATTTTCTTTGGCAAGTTCCCTCATGGACAAGTTATCGGGATAGAGGAGGAATTTTCCTTTCTCATCAGGGAATATCTGCAAGGCTCCAGCAAACTCACTCTCCAGGTTTCGCCTTATGTGCTTCTTGGTTGATTCCTTGACTTGGGCAATGCCTTGGGAGTTCATTGAAGCTACCAGTCTAGAAGAGAGATCAGTCATTGTCATCACTTGAGGATTGCCAAAAAGCTCCATCCTGATGAAGAGGAACAGCTCATTGTATGCCTTATTCACAGCAGCTTCATACTGGGCTGCAGCATCATCATCTTCATTGCTGGCAACCTCTCCTTTGGAAACCTCTTCTTTGGTGTAAAGTCTATAGCATGACCTGTGGTAGTGCCCTTCAGCTGCTACAAGGTCTCTACTCACAATGGCAAGGATTCTGCTGTCCCTTTTCTTTGTGGCTGCACTCCTGATCTTTGCATCAGCTCGCAGTTCTCGACACTGCACCAGTACTTCTCTCGTATTCTGTCTCTTGGAATATTTGCTGTTTTTCTGACAAAATATGCACTCTGCATCATAAGTCCTAGATGTACTTGGAGCATGTCGAGCTACTCTCTTAGATTGTTTCTCTTCAGCAGACACACAACTTTTCTTTTCTTTTGCAAGGAGGCCATCAAGAATTTGCTTCATAGTGAAGATACTGCGACACTTTCTGTGGTAGTAGATTGCTGGAATCTATCCCTCAGGAATGTCTTTTGCCAGTTTCAAAACTGGTGCATGATTTCGTATCTGAGCTGCCCTGAGCAGAGTTCTCCATGAGTCGACACTTTGTAGTGAAACCAGCTTATCTGTATCATCAGAACAGTGGATAATGCACTCCACCCGTGGGCGCTTTGGTATTGGGTAAAAACTTGCTTGTTCACCAGTGGCCATATTCAGTCAGTTTTCACCTGCCACATACAAACAAATACATGTAACTTAGGTGTATGAATACTACTAAAACAAAGTTTACTTTGCTTCACCAGCGTCATATTACCATTATTTATCTTACATAGCCACAAATAGATACATTACCTAGTTGCTATGCAACAGCTGTATTTTGTCCGCATGAGGCCGCTAAAATCAACACAAGATGAAAGTTCCTCGTAGCCACTTTAACTAATCATATTAACATATACATTAAAAGAACATGCTAACATTATGGGAAATTAGCTTACAATCTTCTCCAGAGTGAGACAAGAAGATAGATACCAGTTTCCTCTATATGTGTTTAGTAGAAAGCTATCTGGCTGCACGTTAGCCTAGCTTAGCACAATGAATGGAAGTACACAGTACTGGTTATCCTTGGTTGTTGGCCAACTAAGAACTGTCCCAGAGTTTAAGCTAGGCTAATCAGTACCAGGGGTGTTGAAATACTATATTTGTAAAAATCTGGGCGAATACACAATCGTGAGAGGCACAGAAACAGGTTTCCTGAAAGAAAAATGAAATAGCTGCTCATTTGGAAAGGTTATCATGTATTATTTTACTTCTGTTAGTGTACCAAATAAAATGGCACCAGTGAAGTTGTGTCACCTTGGGTGATATCGATATCTGGTCTGACCCATGGACTAACTGGCTTTGGTCTAGTTAGTTTCTTAGTAATAATGCCCTTCTAATTTAAGGTTCACAATCACCTCACACAATGAAATAGTATGGGTATATTATACATTTCCTGAATCTTTACAGTCCTGTGAGTATTCCAGTTTTTGTGTTTTGTGTCCCTGATATTCCTAGATGCCACAGGGCTAAAAGAAAATATATAGTTTAGGCGAAAATTGCAGAAAGATGTGTGTTATTGACGGGTTGAAGAGCTCAAGTGACCTCTATATTTGTGAGAAATATCCACAACAGGGCTTGAATGAAAGCTAAGAAGGTCCCCTTTAAAATGATACCAAAGACAATATTATAGAACATTGAAAAATGTCCTGACCATGAGGCTAAACCAGGATATGCACCAGCGTCTAAAATGCAATTTACTTTAGGGGGTGGTTAACTTCATGAGCTGATAACTGTGATACAGCTGCCACTCAGGAATGGTTATCATACCAAAATATCATCTACAGACATGGATCCTTTCAAAAATTATAAGTAAGTTTTGCCACCTTGAGTGTACCGAAATAGGAAATTTTGGGCTCTGGCCCATGGACTATTATGGTTGGAGGCTGCATTGAGCTGGGACACTTTGCTAAATGAAGAGAGGGTCACCACAGATGGGTCAGTTCAGTGTACAGCTTGCTCTGACATTAGAGATTTAGGGCCATATACTCAAGGAAGGCTTCATAGTCTATATAGGTCCGCTGTGGTTCATGGATTTATTTTCATGAATAAAAACATTTCAAAAACACCCCCTCTCTGATTTTTCCACAAATTGCACCCTTGACCCATACATGTTTAATGTGTGTACAATTGTGTCTCTATGCACATGTGCAGGTACATGTGTTTGCCAGTGTGTGCGTCCATGTGTGAATGCATGTGCTCTTACGTGTCTGTGTCCATTTGTCTGCTGATGTGAGTTCCACATGGAATCCCACCAGTTCCTTTGACGTCAGTGTGGGCAGCAGAGATAGTAAAGTACACTAAAATCTACACTAAGATCCAACAAGCCCCTTTTTGCACTTCACCAGGAAAATATATCCCCAGATGGGTTGTGTGATGAATTTCCTGCATATCCAACATCCGTGGAAGCCCTGTTGAGGTTGAGAAGCCTTAGTTAAGGGATTCCTCTGGGAACATTCCTGGGCTCTCTTGTGGCTACAATCTGAAGAACCCCTAAAGGTGTTTGATTGACCTTTTTATTTCTCACAGTACCTATGAGCGACTTACAGTCTCTAGTGAACCTAACATGTATGTCTTTTGACTTTGGGAGGACACAGAAGTACCTGGAGGAAACACCATATGAACACGGGGGGAACACACACGCTTCACAAAAAAAGGCTGAGAGTGAACCAAGGCCCCACGTGGGTTGAATTACCCATATGCTTTAGAATTACTTCATAATATGTGTTTTTCTGCATATTCTATGAGTATGTCTTGTGAGCCTCACTGCAAACCAAATGTCCAATTAAGGACTATTCAGTTTTTAGTTTGAAATCACTATTGAAAGTCCCGTTAGTTTGATAAATAGAATGGTGCTATGATGCAGGGGACCGGGGAATGAAACTAGACTGTGTCTGTGAAGTATTAGTGGTGTTTCTTTCATGACAAAGACATTTTATAATGCCAAGCTAGAGACTGCATATATTGTACAACCATGCATGCACAGATACCATTGCCCAGACATCTGCTGTACATCCAGTAGGGAGGGACAGACACACAGGCAGGCAGACAGGCAGGTAGGCCAACTGCAGGGAGCCAGAAAGGTAGAGTGGACCATATGAAAATGGGCACACACACACACACACACACACACACACACACACGCACACACACACACACACACACAAGCATACAGACAGACATGGGAGCAAGGTCAGGATGCAGTTAGAGTCTTTTGAACCCACCGGGATCCAGAAATTTTTACAGGGGTCAGCAGTTGTACAACCCCACCACCAGCACACACAACGATCCCCCCAGTTGTCGCATACACAGAAACAGACACACAGACACACACTTGGCAGTGCCAGGGCTGTCTTGGCTGTGGGCAATCCAAGTCATCGGTGTGATGAGACCTGCTGTGCCTTCCTCAGTGTTCTGGTGCAGACAGACAGCACCTGCTGTCATACACACATGTGAAGACACGTATGTAAAGACACAAACTTAATGACAATCACACAAAATCCTACTCAGTAGTCACAAACGTTCATCAGCATACAAATATATGTAGCTCAACATACGAACAACACACTAACATGGACAAGTAAACATGCATGTGGACACACACACAAACACACACACGCACGTGTATTGAATAATCTATGCACAATTAAATGCACAGTCATCTCTACACGTAAGCATAATAACAGAAGTGCTATAACAATCTCCACACTATTTTACACTCAAGAACATAGACACACAAGCCTTTGCATGGGTCTGCTCAAATTAAGAGAACAAAAGAATGGGCAAATGCTCATATAGGCATGTAAACATATGCAGACACATATCCATGCACACACACAAACACACATGATCAAACACGCTTATGCATACGCAGACATGCACAAATAAATAATAATACGCACAAAGACACACACACAAACACACAGCACAGCATGGCGCATTACTTGCACACACATGCACATCACAGATGGGCTTACTCGCTACCTCTGTAGTGACTGTGCTGTGGGGGAAAATGAGTCATCTGTTTGGACTGAATATTTGTACCTAGATTATGCAACTCTGCTTTGCCGACCTGCGCTCCCTGTTTATGGCAATTTAACATCAAACAACACCACTTAGTTCAGGTCAAAAATCCTTTATCTTCAATTCGAAAAAAAATGTAAAGGGAAATGGTTTAACAATAACTTCAGGGTCAGTAAAAAAACGAGGCCAAAAAAAAAATTATGCTCACTTGTTTAACAACTCAGTTTCAGTGCTAATTATGAGTCTGTTATTTTTGCAGGGCCACGCAGGGACATGACTATCATTGCAGAAAATCAGGCGCGTAACCCAGAAACAGCGACATGCTCCTTACATGCGGGTTCAGAATGATCTCCTAATTTGTCAGAGGTGCATGACTTTGGCAGCACTGCAGACTTCAGTCAGCAGGCTGGAGTGAGATTTTCCCTTTTCAATTTGTGGTTCTTCACATAACCTCTCGTTGGAAACACTCTTTGAAAGAGTCACATGGGATGCAGGTGACATGGGAAGGGCGGTGCTGGACCATAAAGCCGATCTGCAGTTGTTCTGTATAGAATAGGCTATGATAAAAACTGATGTTTTTTACAAAGCAGTGTTGTGTTTTGCAGTATTTGTTTTCTAAATGGCCATACTGGTGTGGGATTTGTTTGGGCAGAGTATGAGTGTGAGAAAGTGCCTGAAAACTCGAGTTTCTCACAGTAGGCGTGACATTTGGCAGCCCTGTTTGAGTTTCACTGTCAGCAACAGGGGAAATATCAGCAAATGGCATGGGCTAGTGTGTTGGTGTGTTCAAGTGCAAGTGCCTGTATTAGTGGTATTTACACAGTAAACGTGTTGGTTTAAAGGTAAATCAATTGATGTATCATGGTAGAACATACTTAAGCCTGTTCATATAATGTGTCACAGAAGCAAGAAGAGCATAGCTTTATATAGCCTTGCTAGATTCTTGCAAAACTAGTAGCTGTCTTAATGTTTCTGAGACTAAGTTTAAAAGGTCCGGGGTACAGGTCAGAAGCGCAAGACCTATAGCCACACGCCTTAATTGATATTCACTGTAAAGCGTATTACTCTTAACCCGTTATATTGTTCAATAATAGGTACATGTGCCTTAAGTTAGATGTCCCCCATAGGTGAATATTGATCATCTTTATATTTATTTATTTATTGGAATTTCCCCCCCTTTATTCTCTCCTCAATTGTATCCGGCCAATTACCCCACTCTTCTGAGCTATCCCAGTCACTGCTCCACCCCCCTCTGCCAAGCCAGGGAGGGCTGCAGACTACCACTTGCCTCCTCCGATACATGTGGAGTCGCCAGCCGCTTCTTTTCACCTGACAGTGAGGAGTTTCGCCAGGGGGACATAGCGCGTGGGAGGATCATGCTATTCCCCCCAGTTCCCCCTTCCAACCAGAGGAGGCGCTACTGCAGCAACCAGGACACATACCCACATCCAGCTTCCCACCCGCAGACACGGCCAATTGTGTTTGTAGGGACGCCCAACCAAGCCGGAGGTAACATGGGGATTCGAGCCGGCGATCCCCGTGTTGGTAGGCAACGGAATAGACCATTACGCTACCCTGACGCCTTGATAATCTTTATTTTGTAGTGATTTCAGGGAGGCAGTGATAGTATCACTGGTGCCCCCTCAGCCTCATAGACCAACATTAGACTGGATTGACTAGATCCAGTTTATTTGGTACAGTGTGTAATTTGTATTGTAAGCTTAAGACTGTAGTAGGCCTTGCAATTTCTGTCCCATTCCTTTGCATAGATTCTTTTGTTATAGTAAATCTTTCCCCTCCTTGTTTGAAAGTCAGTCAACTGTTTATTGTGTGAAATTACTGCGCCTTGCTGTTCACACTACACTTGAAATTCCACTGAAGTGATGTCGATAATAGCTTGGCATCACCCCACAAGGCACATTAAAACTAAGTAGTACTGCAAAATTTCAGACCCATCAGTAATACTTAATTATAGTGTATCTTAGTAGTTGCAGGAAAAGCCTTGAGATCACAGTGCTTTGAAGTATATAACAGAACAACAACTGAAGTGGGGCTATTTTTATCAGGTCCTTAGCTGGAAATAGTGATGGGGGGGGGAAAACCAACTCTGTGATGAAATAACTTCAAATTAACTTTGGTTTACAAGTATAAATTCTGTTGATAAAATCAGATTTTAATCTGCTTCTGATCTCTTTTGAAACTTTGTCAGCGACATCCCTTCCTTGCCTTATGTTGTTTATGCTGGAGGGGATGCATATGTAATACTGTGCAGACCTTAACTTGCTTGACCTAATTCCAGAAGATTTCCCCCGAAAATATATTTGCCTTTTAGCATCGCAAGTATTCTTGTTCTTTGAATTTTACCTTTTTTTCTTTCTTTCTTTTTTTGCTGGATTTTTCTGGTTGAAAAAGTCAAAAGTTAATCACAATAGAGATGTTGTTGACTCAAAACTCTGATGTGGATGAGCGAGTCCTCAGGGGAAAAGTAGTTAATTAAAAACAGCCTCAGCTCACCCAATAACAACTCTCCTAAATTTTACCGCCTGGCTATGGTGTCCACACTAATATCTCACCATTAGTTAAGAACTATTACACACAATACCATACAATTGCAAATTAAAAAGTAAGTAAACAATAATTTTTAGTCAATCTCTGTCCACTCACATTTATAAAAAGGATATAAAGGGGTGTAGATGTAGAAGACAGTGGTGGAGGTGTCCATGTAGTATAAAGGATATAAAGGGGTGAATATATAGAGGACATTGATGGTGGTGTCCATGTATAAAGACTATAAAGGGGTGTAGATGTAGAGGACTGTCATGTTAGTGTCCATGTATAAAGAATATAAAGGGGTGTAGATATAGAGGACATTGATGGAGGTGTCCATGTATAAAGGCTATAAAGGGGTGTAGATGTAGAGGACAGTGATGGAGATATCCATATCTAAAGGATATAAAGGGGTGTAGATGTAGAGGACAGTGATGGTGGTGTCCATGTATAGAGGATACAAAGGGATGTAGATGTAAAGGACAGTGATGGTGGGGTTGGTTTGACTGAAGCTTGCACAAATCTACCCACAGAGTTTAGGTGACTAACACCGGCATCTCACCTCACCAAACATTTTATTAGTCTAAGTTGCTGGACGCCATCGGTGTTGGCAATGCACATTAGGTGTCATGTCTTTGATGCCCTCATATGACAGTGATGAATAGAGGGGGTTTACCGTAATGTGCATCTTACCTGGGAACAAAGAGCCAGGGTGGATTTTCTCTGTCAAAGCAGCCCTGTGAGGTAGCCATGTTTTTCATTACCTGAGCAATCGATTTTACTATCCTTGTGAAATAACATGTTTTCAGTTTAAAAAAAGGTAGCTAAAGGGTTACTAATAGCACTCGTATTACTCCATTAAAACTGGTCAGCAGCCAGCAGGTAACGACTGCGGGGGTACTGGGCAGCCCCCAGATGTGGATGTTTCCAACTGGGTGGATCTGTAGCAGGAACATGCTGAAAAAAATACATGTTTGATCGAATATTCCTGGATAAATAAAGATGAACACTGTCAGTACATATCCGAGGAATCACTGATGCCTAAAATTAGCATGGTGACGCCCTGTCCCAGTTAGATAACAAGTAATTTTCTACTTGGCTCTGGGATAAAGTGCCTTGCACTGCACTGCCCATTGGGAACAATGTGTCATTTTCTGGCGAGGGTAAAGGTCCATCCTCTCGGGAACAGCTGACCCTCCCTGCACCTTTCTGACCGGCATCCAAAATAGCCGCCCTCCTCAATATGTTACTTTTGGCAGAAAATGGCTGTGACCTTCACGACTTGAACTGAGCTGTCATCTTCCATATAAACACAGTGAGGTTTACATGTGATTCCCTTAAAGCTGCACACACCCTTAACACATAGGCACGTCGAACATAACCACATAGATATGCAAGGACAGAGGTGGGCATGCTGGCAAGTAGAGTCACAAGGTTACTCACACACACACACACACACACACACACACACACACACACACACACACACACACACACACACACACACACACACACACACACACACACACACACACACACACACACATACGTTCTTCTGCACACTGTGCTGTGTGTAAAAAGGATAAATTGATAAACAGACCCACGGGTACTCTCTCTCTCTCCCCCCTCTCTCTTACTCTCTCTCTCCCTCGCTTTCTCTCTCTCTTACTCTCTCACTTTCTCCCTCTCTCGCTTTCTGTCTCTTGCTCTCTTACTCTTACTCTCTCTCTCTCTCTCTCTCTCTCTCTCTCTCTCTCTCTCTCTCTCTCTCTCTCTCTCTCTCTCTCTCTCTTTCTAGTTAATACAAACATGCAGACCCATCAATTATGTCTCCTGCAGGCTGAGCTGTAGGTCCATTAAACAGTGTTACTCTGTTTGAACTGCTGGGTGATCAATCATGTACACTTCTAGTGTCTAGTGCACATACTGTGTGTGTGTGTGTGGGGGGGGCGTGCATGCATGCGTTCAAGGGTGAGTTCTCATCTGAAAATTTGCATCTGTCTAACTCACACAAGTGTGTCCGAACATAAGTTTGAGTTGTGAATTATATGCAATACAGTGCTGAGATCCTTGTGGATCAAGGGCACGCAGCTTTCTCATTGCATGTGTAAAAAAAATGTGTCTTCACCTTCAGTCCTGTGACTGCAAAATTTGTAAATGGGAATTTCATCAGCAAACACGTTGTATTCCTCCATTAAGGTAAGAAAAAACAATTATCTTAACACCTGTAATCGATTTTTGCACGTTCATCCGGGTTCAGGGGACTATAGATAAAGATAAGAAGATATTAAATGGATTCATATAAATTAAGATGACAGAATATTAACTTTATAATTCCAAATAGGGAAACTGCTGTCAGGGTGCTGTGGCTCATATCCATGTGTGTCGTCTTTTAACTTACTGCATATTACGCTGTATAAAATGGTTGGCCCTATGCCAATAAAGCAAAATGTGAAGTGATATATTGGTTGAAGTGCTGTGTAAATGCTCATTATAATCAGTTGATGTGTTTATACTCGTCACCTATCAAACTCAAAACCTGTTTATCTGTGTATTGCTTACAGTGTCAGGTGTTTATTGTGGGAATGGAAGTATATTCTACTCGACAGGAAGTCACTCTGGATAAGAGCATTAGTTAATGACTAAACTGCAGATAGTCAATATTCTCACTCACAGTTTCGGTTTTTAATTAAGTGTTCCTTTTGAGTTATCAAATCCCGGATAAACTCCAGGGTTCACACTAGGGTCAAGGAATCTTCCTCTTAATTACCCCATATAATCCTTCCATTGCTGTCCTTGGGAGTCGTTAGGTGATACTGCGGAATAGGAAGTTCTCCAAGTTTTCCCATATGGTTCGCTGTGTGCACTCAGTTCTTCCAATCTATCATAGAGCTGAGCATCACACCCTGCTGGTGTCTCATATGCCGAGCAGTTCTGTATGCTACAATATGTAGAAGATAGGACTAACTCTGCCAGGATTAGGGTGTTCGGTTCCCACTGGGTCAAGCCATGCTGAAAATGCACTTGCTTGCTCATGGTCCTGTTAGCTGTTCTGGATGAAAGCTTCCAACAAATTAGTCATGTTTTTTGGCTCGGTTGCTTGTGAAGGGTTGGGGCGAGGGACATGTGGACTAGGGTTGGGTAGAGAAGGCAGGAGGTTGAGAGGGTACAGAGCTGCCTTGAACTCTGAAGATGAAGTCAGGGACTGCGTCATGGGTCATCTTGCCAAGGGAGATTCCTTCTTCACTGTATTGAACAGGGCAGGAAAAAACATGCAAAATTTCCTTTTTAGCAAGTAATTTAGTCTAGTATTCAGTCTTAAAGTTCCAATCTCAAAGGTACTGGTTGCGTTATTTTTTGGCATACACTTCTATGGAGTCATTTTGAAACCACTAACTAGTTTGTCCACCACAACACTGTAATACAGAGCATTTCTTCTACCTATCCTCTCCGATGGACCAACCACTGCTGGGGGACGTTAAACACGTCTGTGCAACAATTGGGATTTTTTTTTTGCCAGGAATGTCGCCACAGACACACTTTTGTATTTTTCTGTATGACTGCAAATGCAAGGGCTCTTATTAGTGGCCGATTGTCATTGTCACTTTGTTTGTGACGAAGTGAAACCATCAAACATCTTGGAAGGTCTACAAAATGATTGTGAGACCAGCTATGTTGTATGGTTTGGAGACGGTGGCACTGATGAAAAGACAGGAGGCGACGCTGGAGGTGGCAGAGTTGAAGATGCTTAGATTTTCACTGGGGGTGACGAAGAAGGACAGGATTAGGAATGATTAGAGTGATAGTTCAGGTTGGACGGTTTGGAGACAAAGCAAGAGAGGCAAGATTGAGATGGCTTGGACATGTGTGGAGGAGAGATGCTAGGTATATTGGGAGAAGGATGCAGAATATGGAGCTGCCAGGCAAGAGGAAGGCCAAAGAGGAGGTTTATGGATGTGATGAGGGAGGACATGCAGGTGGCTGGTGTGACAGAGGACAGGAAGAAATGGAAACGGATGATCCGCTGTGGCGACCACTAATGGTAACAGCCAAAAGTAGTAGTAGTAGTAGTAGTCACTTTGATTGTTGAAAGATAATAACTTAACAGACATTTATTTAAGTGAGAATCTTTAAGATTGTTAATTTGTATTTCCGGGAGAAAAGAGATAATTTCAGTACGTCAGTTGCTTTCTCACCAGTTGTTTTGGGGAGGCAACTTGAAATAAGGCTAGCCACCATTGTCAATGTGAAGTCATGAGATTCAGGGAGAATCTTGAAACAAGTTGATATTTTCATCTGAGACAAGTAGAATCATATACTGCTTAGGGGATTTTTAACTAATTTTCAGAAAAATAATAATTTAATAAAAAGTTACCGCTTAACTGTAAGAGATTTTAATATAAAAACAAACAAACAAACAAACAAACAAACAAAAAGTCCAGTGAAGGATCTGGCCAGGAACCGATTCAACCAGAACATGGTAGAAGCAGGACTCAGAAGGAAAGACCCACTATTAGACACATCCACTCATCTCCCACAAGTAGACTCTGATCAAAATCACATACATTTCTTTAGATTGCAAATCAATAAATTGTAACCTCTCTCCTTATGATTTTGGTTTCTTAACGTCTTGAGTTGAGTCGATCTAGACATATCTGTCCCCATTCATCCGCCTTCCATACATCTATCCATCCATCCATCCATCCATCCTTTATATCCACTTAATCCAATTTAGGATCATAGGGGAATATATTATCATTGTTATAATTTTGTCATAATTTTTCTCAACTTCGACTTTCCCCTTTTTACCGTCCTCCAAATGTCGACACAAGAAAAGTTAGCAGTAATTTAAGTAAAATTTTGTGCTTAATGGTTTGCCGGGGTCTATTTATACTTATTGCAATCATTACCTGAGGACAAAGAAGGTGACAGCTCTTTTCAATCGTTAAAAGAGTTTGAAAGTTCACTTGCAGTGTAGTATGAGATCCCTTCAGGAAATGTCATCTTGTTGTTTTGAGATGATGGCCACCAGGGATGAACCGCCTTAAGTTCTCATCCTACCACCACTGAGTAATGGCGTGATTCATGTGTCTCAAAGCTAACTCCTGAGCTCAGGTGATGCCTGCTGGGAATCGACTTGGCCAATAACTATTGCTGGTTCTATGGCTTTGTTCCAAAGGCTGGATTTGCTGTTCACAACAGGCACCAACCATGTTTTTTTCTTTTAGGTCTCTGTGGGTTCAAATTAATATGGATGGACACACACACACACACACACACACACACACACACACACGGATTAACAGATATATGTGAATATTGCCATAAAAGGCAATACAATGATGCACTTGCTCACAGAAACACTTTGAGGTAACACTTCATTTTAAAAAGGTAACAAGGAATAACATAAAATTAGTGCAAAGGGGTGTTGGATAATGTCAGATAAATGTAGCAAAATAAATTCTATAGCTATCAATGGAAGAACTAGTGTGACAAGCTAGGGAGCAACATGTCATGGCAGCCATGCTGGACACCACAATTTAGTCATTTAGTATGGGAAGGCACCAGGATATGGCACACCACACCAACCTGATCCTTGTTCAAGTTAAAACAAGAAAAACAAGAGTCAGGTCTGATCGAAATTGTTCCCTTTACAGAAAATGAAAATAAAATTGCACAGAATTGAAGTCATAGACATTGAAGAAGTCCCCCATGGTGCATTCTTCTGGCATCTATTCTGCATGAATACACCCCCCCTTTTTTTCTCCCCAATTGTACCCGTCCAATTAACCTATTTTCCAAGCCATCCCGGTCGCTGCTCCACCGCCTCTGCTGATCCGGGGAGGGCTGCAGACTACCACATGCCTCCTCCGATACATGTGGAGTCGCCAGCCACTTCTTCTCACGTGACAGTGAGGAGTTATGCCAAGGGGATATAGCGCGTGGGAGGATCATGCCATTCCCCCCAGTTCCCCCTCCCCCCTGAACAGGCACCCCGACCGACCGACCGACCGACTGACCAGAGGAGGTGCTAGTGCAGCAAACAGGACACATACCCACATCCGGCTTCCCACCCGCAGACACAGTCAATTGTGTCTGCAGGGATGCCCGACCAAGTCGGAGGCAACACGGGGATTCGAACAGCGATCCCCGTGTTGGTAGGCAATGGAATAGACCACTACGCCGCTTGCACGCTTTTTATATTCCATCTATAGCGTAACACAAAACCCTAAAGCCTCACAATCAGTTGTAAATCAATACAGCTCTACGTAGACAAACATGCACTTAAAAGCAGACGTCTGTACACGTGGCCATGGCTGTATGTCTGTTCCTGTTGCACACCTAAAATACTAACACTTTTGATATTACCCAGATTCTTTTATAAAACCCTGAGAGCCGTTGGCCCATTTGCCAGGCAGAACTAAGAGCATTTTAGTGGCAGAAAGCTGACGACACCGTTTCTTCATATCTGCGATGACAGTTGGACTGTTGAAATGGCTTTTGCCAGGGTGCAGACGATGCTGCATTGTGAGGTAGCACAAAGGGTGTTTGCGCAGCAAGCAATTTGGAAGTAAAGTTGCTTTGTCTTGTGACACGCTGAAAATGTGGACTACTTCACTGCCTCTGTCAAATGTGAATACAATAGTTTTGTGTAAAAGCGGAGGGTCTCGAACCTGCGTTGGTTACTCTGCTCTCTGTGAACCTTTCTGCAGGTGCACACACTCGGGGAATGTGGGTGTTTTCGAAAAAGGCCTGCTGGGCTGCCGTGGGTGGCGGTGAAGACTTTGTGCTGACTGCTAAAAAGCTTTGATGACCATGATGTTGTTCTCAGCCCAAAAAGCAGCAGTGGGTATCCTGATAACTAGGTCGAACCATCACTGCTAGCATGGGAGGTCCAAGGATGAGAAGTTCTTCATTACCCATAATGATGCATAATCTTCTCTTTTGCCATCAATGAAGCATTTTTCTGTGATGTTCGTACTTTCCATAGAAAAAGCAGTCCACAAGTTGTTTTGAAGCAAAAAAAAAAGGAAAAGTTTTCCCGAGAATCATTTTCTGTAAATGCGGGCCAACCAGGACGCTTTCAAAACTCAGCGAATTAGCTCCTAACTAAGAATATGTTTTCAGCCTAGCATTTGCAGTGCGCATAACATATATAAAAACAAACAGAATGGGGGCGTCGGTAGCGTGGCGGTTTATTCCGTTGCCTAACAACACGGGGCTCGCTAGTTCGAATCCCAGTGTTGCCTCCGTCTTGGTCGGGTGTCCCTACAGACACAATTGGCTGTGACAGCGGGTCGAAAGCCGGATGTGGGTATTTGTCCTCGTCACTGCACTAGCGCCTCCTCTGGTCGGTCGGGGCACCTGTTCGGGGTGGGAGGGGGAACTGGGGGGAATAGTGTGATCTTTCCACATGCTACGTCCCCCTGGAGAAACTCCTCACTGACAGGTGAAAAGAAGCGGCTAGTCTGTAGTCCTCCCCGGATCGGCGGAGGGGGTGGAGCAGCGACCAGGACGGCTCGGAAGAGTGGGGTAATTGGCCAAGTACAATTGGGGAGAAAAAGGGGGGAAAAAAACAAAAAAACAAACAGAATGACAAAATCACTGAAGGCCACTTTATGCAAATTAGTAAACATGTCCTTTGTAAGTTGCTTAGCCACTGCAAAGAGAGCTGCTGTTAAGAAAAAAAGAGAAACACATGCAACAAGAGCCAACTAATACAATGGCCTCTAATTAGTTTGCAGATGTGAACTGAAAGCCAAGCACCTCACTTGCCTCAATTTCGGGGATAGTTGAATACATCGCCGGGAGAGGCGGAAAAAGGAAAGAAATTAGCTGGCTCGCTTGTAGCCCACATTGCAGGAATAATGATTCACTGAGGACCACCCAAAATAACATAACGAAGCACATTTAATGAACCACCCACATTCCCTGACAAAAGCAAATCAGATCAGTGTATTAAACATATATGCAGTGTTCACAGATGACACATAACGAGTCGGCCCTTCTTCTGAACATCAGGTGCTGAGAGAGAATGAAAGACACATAGAAAAAGGGGAGGGCTGATGAAATGTTTCTTACAAAATCTATTTACGGCATGCATTCTGACTGAGACAGGATTTGTCATCTCTTGGTCATCATTAATGGTTACATACAGCATTTTAACTCCTTGGAGACAGCCAGTCATGCTGAAGAGTAGAAAAGTACCCCGAGGCATGGTATTTATGACAAATCTGCCCTTTACCTGTGCACCTCTGGGGACAGGTTCAAAGTTTATACACATGAGCCCTTGTCAGGATATTGCTGCAGATCCCCAAACTCTGACCCCGGGAACCTTTCTGACCTGGTACTGGCTAACAAAGGGGAGGATTAGATTTCATATCAGAAAAACGTGATGGTCAAACAAAGGTCTGAAAGTACAAAGGTCATTTTCTTCTTAGGGCGCTCAGAAAATCACCGACACAGCTCTCTCACCTGACATACAATAACTCCTATAGTTAGCGTGACATTATTGAAGTAATGTCAGAACACTTACTCCCTGGAGGTCTAAAAAAAAAAGATGATTGAATCAATATCAGCCTGTGGGTGAGTGCCTCAGAGGGGAAGAATTATCCTCACCATAGCCACAGAATGATTATCACAAGAGCAAATTGACAGCTCAGCTATTGGGCCGATGCACAGTTCAGACATCGATGGCAGTCTTTGTCCTCCAAGACAACATAAAGGCACTATCTTCTCAGTCCATATCTATAGAGCAACAAAGGAACTTGTCCCACAGGCAAAAAAAGGGCAGCATAAAGACCTATTGTGGGTTCTGCAGCTGAAAAGGTATCGATGCAGTTGATACCAGACGTGTTCAGAAACGGCTGCAGCCTCAAAATGTGAAGACTTACAAAAAAAGATCCAGATGACAGATGAGAGATGATGTCTACTTCGTGTTGTAATAAGGACCTGCTCTAGCCAGTGGATGATAAGTCTGACCTCTGAGCTAATGGCTGTCTCCCATTCAGTCAGAGCATCATATTATTTATGGAAAAACATAAATGCCATACCAAATGAAAATGTGATATTGATTTCCATTACCGCATGTATCAAAGATGCCATGAACCTTAAACAATACATTTCAAGGAACAGTAATTATTGCTTCTGGGCAGTTGTCTTGAGTCATGTTAGTCACAATAAATGGCAATACAGGATACACACCAGGTTGCATTATAGTTTTGCATTTATCAGCCAACAGCAGACATTACAACAAAATGAGTCCACATTAGGACCAGCACAAAGAATGTCTGCTCTGGAGTAATTAATACAACATACCAACCCGTTTCTCCCTCCCCTCCTAGTTTCGGCTTTTCCCCTTAAGGTACTATTTGTGTTCAGGGAGTAAATTTATCTCTGACCAACCAACAGTCTTGCCAGGCGGTATCCACAGAGGTGTTAAAGCATTCATTCCATGTTGAGAAAGTTATGCAAGTAAAAATGTAATAGTTTTGCATCAAAGTAACAAACAAAACAGAAAAAAAAATATTTAGGTCCAGGGCATCTCATTAAAATGTTGGTTAATGTAACATTTGATGTCAACCCCACCCCCACCACCCAAGTGCTAGTGTTCTGATTTAGTTAAAAAAAAAAGAAAAAAAAGGGGTACTGCGATGGGTATTCGCTGAATGCTATAAATGATGAATGTTCTAATTATGTTCCCCAAAGGAGTGCTATTAATCATTCCAGAGATGTGGTATTCTTAACTAATTCATGAAGAGGAAACAGAAAAAGTTAGTCAAGGATGGGAAAAGTAATGGGTAGATGATTAAAACTGCAACTAAAACTGACTAGCTGAATACCATAATATCTGAATACCATAATATATATATACACACACACACACACACACACACACACACACACACATATATATATATATATATATATATATATATATATATATATATATATATATATATATAAACTGGACATATCAAACTCTTCTGTTTTATTAAATTGATACCAACTTTGTTTGTATGAGAGATCCTGGTTCATGGACATGTCAAGTAATGCACAGGGCCTTTGGTTATGTGCTGCGCTGACAGAAACTAAAGATAACATGACACATTGTGTCACAGACAACTTCGTGGTGTCCACAACAATATGGGGACATTTTTTCTCTGCATTTAACCCATCCTAGCTGTGTAGCCTGGAGCAGCGGGCAGTTGCCATGCAGAACCTGGGGACCAACTCCAGTTCGTCTTGCCATGCCTCAGTCAGGGGCACAGAGAGGAGCATTAACCCTAACATGCATGTCTTTTTGGCGGTGGGGGAAACCGGCTGGAGCACCTGGAGAAAACCCATTCCAAACTTGGGGAGAACATGCAAAAACCACACAGAGGACAACCCCGGATGACCCCCAAGGTTGGACAACCCCGGGATTTGAACCCAGGACCTTCTATCTGTGAGGTGACAACGCTAATCACCATGCCACCCATTTCCCCCACAGGATTAATAAAGTATCTCAAAATCTCAAATCTCTCAAATCTCAATATGAGATCATTGTGTAAAAGTTGTATTTGGAAGTAGGCCGAGTATTGACCGTACATTTTCAATTGAGTATGATAGCTAATGTTACATATTATTTACCTCATATCCTGCTTGGATATTTAACACTGACATTGTAAATTGGCTGCTTTCAACAGAGCTAAAATTAGCTTGTGTGAATTATGTTGTTTGCTAACCAACAACCCAGAAAAGGTAGCAGTTGCATCAGGGACAATTAAAAACTTTCATCGAAAGACTGATTCTGTAAGCATGTTAAAGGTGACAGAGCACATCTTACTTACATCTCTGCCGATGGTGTTTCTGTGAAATTCGACCTCAAATGAAACTGTATGGATGATACCAAGTGAGAGAATACGAGGGAGAGGCTAAGGGAAAATAGTGGTGGGGGTGCAGAAAAAATGTTTTTTTGCCAATTTTCTTGCCAATGAAAATTATAATGTTAATTAAAAAATGTAAAAAAATGCAGAATCTTTAATGCCTTACAACAACATTATATTCGTAGATGCAGTCACTCAAAAACATTTTTGGAGTGGTCAACCCTCTCCTCTCCCCATATAATTTGGCTAACTTACAAATGAGTGAGGAGTGAGTGAGTAAGTAAGTGAGTGAGTGAGTGAGTGAGTGAGTGAGTGAGTGAGTGAGTGAGTGAGTGAGTGAGTGAGTGATAGAAGCCAGGGTAGGGTTGCTACAAGTTGTAAACTTATGACTTGTTAATTTCAGTCGTGCTGTTCAAACATAGGTAATGTCGTAGCTAGTAAAGCCTTAGAAATGCGTAAATCAGTTACTAGGCAAATATTACAGCAGCCAGCCAATCAAAAACGTGTACACATGTAAGTATGGCAATGTGCACCTGCTTCATCAGCCAATGCCAGACAAAGATGCCCTCATCATCATTATAAATTTGGGGATGCGATCATATCACATGCTGACAGCGAATATTTTCCCAGTTTTCAAATGATAGCTCCAAATGGTCTAAACTGGCCATTGTTAGGGGTCCAAGCAGCGAAGCTGGTGGAACTCTATTGTATTTGTTAGGATTATTATTATTTTTCTCCGCTAAAAGTGTGTGAGGCTCAGCAACCGTAAGTCCTAGACCAACCAACTTTGGTACGTGGATTCCTATGGCCCCCCACTACTCAGGCACCACAAATCACCTATGTTAGCCAGATGGTGGCGCTATAACAAAGGGTCATGCGTAATTCCCACACCATAAGTCAGATCAACACAAAACTGCACAGACCTATGCATCTGAATGTGCTCTACAACTTTGTTATTGGGACCACATATGTCAGCCATATAGTTTGCCCGCCATTTTGACTTGTATTAGTTTGGGCGCGGTTTCTCAGCTTAAAGTGTCTGAGGCTCAGCAACCATAAGTCCTAGACCAACCAAATTTGGTAGGTGCATTCATACGGCCCCCCACTACTCTGGCACTACAAATCATCCATGTCAGCCAGATGGTGGCGCTATAACAAAGGGTCATGCTTAAAAGGCCATAACTCCCACAGCATAAGTCAGATCAACACAAAACTTAATCGACCCATGCATCTCAATGTGCTCAACAACTTTACTATGGGGACCACCTATGTCAGTCATATAGTTTGCTCACTATTTTGACTTATTTGGTGTGGAAGCGCTGCAGCTCTACATACCACAAGCCAGGACACCTGGGTATAGCGACATACTTTTTCTTTTTACGGCAGTCGGCTAGGACGCAAGAAATCAGACACCGTCTGGTCCAGTTTTGGAAACTCTGGCACATGTTTCTGAAGCAATGGAAGTGTTACGACATTTTAAAAAATTACGGTAATCGTCTAGGACACAGGCGACCCAAGTAATCCGACATTGTCATATCTAGTTGGAAACTCGAGTAGGCTACTGTTTCTGAAGAAAGATTCTTCAATCTTTATTACATTACCAACAGCGGTTTAGTTTCATGTTGAAACGGTAGTCGGTAACACTTTAGTATGGGGAACGTAGTCACCATTAATTAGGTGCTTATTAGCATGCAAATTAGCAACATATTGGCTCTTAATTGGCCATTATTATGTACTCATTAATGCCTTATTCTGCATGGCCTTATTATACAACCAGTAAGCCATTAACTATGAGTTTTCCCTCTATAACCTCAGAATTATTGCTTATTAGTAGTACCATCTCAATATGCTTTGCTTTGTATGGACTTTATAAGGTGGTAGTTCCACAAGAAGAGTTATTCTCCCTTACTAACACTTAATGAATATGGTCTGTTCTTACATAACAAAGCACAAAACTACAAGTGTTAATAGTGTTAAATTACTGTAAATTAAGTTTTTGTTACTTAGAATATGTTCCCCATACTAAAGTGACATCTTGATCATTACTAATTCACTAGTAATTAAGTTTTTTTATGTTCCCCATACTAAAGTGTTACCCGGTAGTCTATTACAGGCTAGGTGTATAAAAGGCCCCTACGTATCATAGCGTTAATTATTTACGTTGGGTGAAGGTATATATATGATCATGAGGACAAAACCATTCAAATTGCTCCATAGGGGGCGCAACAGTGCCAATGCTTGGACCCCTCCCAACGCCGCTTGTGGCTTTAATTATTTTTATTGTTGTTTAAGTTGGGTCTAATGGTATTTCTGCTGTTGTTTTGATAAAATGGTACAGTTCTCCATTAGCTAACTCCAATGATGATACATCCTTGGTGGTGTGTGTAAGGATTTAGCAACAAGTAACTGCCTAGTAATAACTAGTAAGAGTGGTGCAACCTGTTTTTATTTAGTGTGGTATAAATTCTGTTTTAATGATTTCATTTCAATTTATGATTTAAATTATGATTTGTGGATGGATGGAATGGATGGATGGATGGATGGATGGACTTAGTATGGGCTTAAATAAACCTAAGAACAAATGTATGAAGAGAAAAGCCGATTTGAGAATGGTACAGTATATTCATTGAAAAGCACCTTATTACTGATGGCTGCAGTTGGGAAGGAAGCAGAGGTGGATGAGAGTCCTGTGACGTCAGTAGTATTGATGAATTAGTCTGTTACTTTTGTGTTTTTGTTCTTGATCTTTTGAGCCATGCAGCCTTGAGCAGCAGCACCTGCATCATAGAATCACATCAAAGCAATTAACTCTGAGGCAACAGTCTGTGATAATAGGGCCTTTTTCAGGTGTGACACAAGACTCTGATGCATGATAACTAGGAATTGAAAGCCTAAAGGGAATGTGAAGGATGAAGTACTCTTTGTATTCAATTTAGTAATTTGTTAATTTGCAGCCCAAAACTAGGTACCTCATAACAATAATAATAATAATAATAATAATAACATTAATATTAATAATGGGCTGCCCAGAACTGGCAAAGACCGAGTACATATACAGGTATGACAAGGCAGCCGCATACCTGCACTGGAAGATCTGCAGGAGTTACAAGATCAAGATGACTGAGCAGTGGTACGAACATCAGCCAAAAACGGTCACTGAGAACAATGATGTCACCATCCTCTGGGACATGCCCATCCACACTGACAGGAAGATAAAAGCCAACAAGCCCAACATCTTTATCAAGGACAGCAAGGAAAAGATGTGCATGCTCATTGATATGGCGATACCATCCGAAAAAAACACCTCAGCGAAAGTCACAGAGAAGTTGACCAAGTACAAAGACCTGAAGATTGAAATCAACAGGACATGGGGTATGAAGACCAAAACAACACCAGTGGTCATCGGAGCTCTAAGACTCATGAAGAAGGGAATGGAAAAGTTCACCAACCATATCCCAGGCAACCTCAACATCCATACAGTCCAGAAGATCACCCTATTCGGAACAGCCCACATATTACGATGAGTACTGTCAATCAAGTGACATCTGCCCTGTAGTGCCTCAGGTCCATAGTTTGGACCCGGCTCTACAGGATGTAAAACAGGAAACACGAAAGAAACAATATTAACAGCAACAATAATAATAATAATAATAATAATAATAATAATAGTAATAATACATTTTATTTGCGGGTGCCTCTCAGAGCACTCAAGGACTACTTACAGAGCACAGTTAAAAACAAGTAGCATTGTATCAGACAGCATAAAATCAAAACAAAGCAAGGTACACAATAAAAAGTTAATCCAACAAATAAGTATAATAGCATAATCTGTACAAAACTCAATGAAGTGTGGATTAGACTGAACATGCCAGTTTGAAAAGGTGCGTTTTGTGATAGGATTTGGAGGTTGAAACAGAGTCAATGTTGTGAATATTTTGTGAGAGAGTTCCATAGATGGGGGGCAGAATGACTGAAGGCTCTAGACCCCATGGTAGTCAAGCAGGCTGATGGTATAGTGAGTTGGAGAGCAGAAGAGGATGTGAGAATGCAGAGGGGCATGTGGATATGAAGGAGTTCGGAACGATATGAAGGAGCTAGGTTATAAACGGCCTTTAAGATGAGAAGCAGGATCTTGAAGTCAATGCAGTATTTAACAAGGAGCCAATGGAGTTGCTGAAAAACAGGAGTGATATGATCTGTGGAAGGAGTTCTGGTAATGATACAGGCAGCTGAATCTGCACCAACTGAAGTTCATGAAGATACTTGAGGAGAAGACAAAAGAGGATAGAACTGCAGTACTCAACACAGGATGTAACCAGGGTGTGACTAAGTATGATGGTGCTGTTAGGTGTAAGTGACGGGTGAAGATTATTAATATTGCATTGGTAGAAGTACACAGACCGAGTAACATCGCTGATGTGAGCTTCAAAAGATAATGTTCTGTCCAAGATGACACCCAGACTCTTAACCTGAGGCAATAGAGGAACTATAGAATTGTCAATAGTCAGAGAAAAATTATCAGGTTTAGCCAAAGTAGATTTAATACCTACTAGGAGAACCTCGGTTTTATCACTATTAAGGTTGAGGAAGTGGTATGAAAACCAGGACTTAAATTCTAGTAAGCAGGAAGTGGGCAGAAGAGTGGAGGTAGGCTTGGTGGATAGATAGAGCTGGGTGTCATCCACATAGCAGTGAAATTGAATGCCAAATTTCCTGAAAATGTGGTCAAGAGGTAATCAGTAAATAATAAATAGGAGGGGCCCAATACAGAGCCCTGGGGAACACCAGTAGTGACAGGGAAGGACTCTGATCTCTTTTTTTTTTAAGTTGGGCAAACTGAGTGCAGCCAGAGAAATACAATATATACCAGTCAAGGGAGGTGCCAGTGATTCCAGTGGAAGCTAACCTGTCTAGGAGAATGTTATGTGAGATGGTATCAAAGGCTGCACTCAGATCAAGAAGGACAAGTATGGTTAAGAGCCCAGATTTAGCTGCTATCAACAGATCATTGGTGATTTTCACCAAGGCTGTCTCCGTACTGTGCATAGAGTGAAAACCAGACTGGAATTGTTCAAACAGATTGTTGTGAGTCAAGTGAGCATGGAGCTGAGATGTGACTGTTCTTTCAGGTGTTTTAGAAAGAAATGGTAAACTTGAGATTGGGCAAAAATTATTCAAATTGTTGGGGTCTGCACCAGGTTTCTTGAGTATTGGAGTTATTGCAGCTGTTTTGAGAGATGAGGGAACAAGACCAGAGGTAAGGGAGGAATGTATGATATCAGTTATTAAAGAGGATAGAGAACGTAGATAGGCATAATTAAGATGTATGCATCTCTTAGCAGCAATGCAGGTCTACTCTGTGATTGGTTCCAAGCAAGGGTGAGAAAAAGAGATGAAAGTAGTTGACTTATTATTCCCCAACATAGTGAGTCACTGATACCAAATGCTAGACAGGCTTTCATCTCAACCAAACACAAACACCCACCTTTTCAACAAATTAAAATCGTACTCTCTAGTATAGTTTGTCAGTTTAAAAAAGAGGGTGCAGTGTCTGGTCAAACTGAAATTTTGTTTACTCTTCAGGATTGGAAAACATGATTTGATTAAGGATATTTTCATGTCAGTTTCATAATTTTGCACTCGGAAAAAAACCCCCCACACAAATGGACACATGGTTTGTGACCCAAAATGTGCAATGGGCCTTTCTCTGATGAGTCAGGTATTGACCAATCTCCAAAGGTGTGACTATATTTCCTTATAAAACAAAGAGTTCCCTTATATCGACTAGAGCCACAACTCTTTTGAATACTTTGGGAACATAGGACAAAACACAGGGCTTCTTTATGTTCTCCTTATTTATTCCAAATGCCTAGGTTCTATACCTGGAAATACGCTGCAATGGCACTCAGTTATATATCCGAGCACTCCTCACAGGATCAGATGGACTACGGAAATATTCAACTCACGCACCCAATTTTCTCCAAATCAGTACAGTTCATCTTATCATCTTGCCTTGGAGGTGCTCTTACTTGAGTTTAATTTGACTTGAATCACAGCAGGATCGCTTGTCTAGAGAATTGTCCTGTGTGAAAATAAGAGAACGCCAAGAATAACAACCAACAAACAGGAAAAAAAACTAACTTTGGTTACCAATAATCAATCAGTTGATGTAAATAGCTCTTTTGGATAAATTATTTATTCATTATTACCATGTTTGGTGATGTCTTTATGCATGCTCAGTAATCCAGGTAAGGAAATCACAAAAAGTTGAATAAGTTCATCTGGGCACAATGTTTATTGACAGTACTGACTGCATGTATCCCCACCCTTATAAACAATACAGTGGCATAACGACCGAAACCAATGACCAGTTCATATGCAAATTACCATGACCATTAACTAGAGTTAAAATGACAATATGTACTATTCACAGAGGATTGGGGAATAGTTGCAATCACAGCACTGTAATATGGCAACAGCTGTACTCACAACACAGAAGAGCTAACACATCAGGCCAGGACTCCACAGTCTACACCCATCTACAGGCCAGTGGCCGCTCTTTCAAGGATGAGGATGTGCACATCCTTGAAAGGGAGGAATGATGGTTTGAATGGGGAATCAAAGAGGACATCTATGTGAAGAGGGAACGACCATCCCTGAACCGGAGGGGGGGGGGGACTAAGAGTACATCCGTCACCATCTTATAATGCTATGATTGCAACTGTTCCCAAATCCTCCTTGAGTAGTACACATGGCTGTTGAAATTCTAGTTAATGGTCACAACAATTTGCTTATGAAACCCAATGTTGTTTTTGTTTGTTATGCCACTGTATTGTTTATAAGGGTGGGGATACCTGCAGTCAGTTGAGACTGAAGAGGTCACTTAGATGAGTGATGAAACGTATCTGTCAGTAAATGTTGTGTCCAGATGAACTGATTGAACTTTCTGTGATGTTTGTGATGGTTTCTTCTATTAACAAAGCATATTCACAAAGCCGTGGCACACTCACTCCAGAATGACAGTTTTGCCTCAAATGTCACATCACTGTAGTGTCTTGGATTTGGATTCAACAAACGAAGAAAACCATCTCTCTTGTCACTCATAACTGTTCTGTCTCAATAAAGCAGAAAGTGTAAAAAAAATAAAAATAAAACAAGATCTCTCATCTGATCTATAAAAAAGCAGGGTCCCCCCCCCAAAAAAACATGCCTTAGTAGTAGTATGATCAACTTTTTCAGGCATGAGCAAATTCAGACCTAAAAAATATTTGATAATGAATGTAGCCTTTTTTTTATTCTACCCTAGTACTAGAGTTTATGTAACTAGTAAGTTAAAACTCCTGACTGCATGCTAGTTACTACAAGCTTTAGTCCTTATGATGGACCCGTCCCCTTAGCTGGGGGATCAGCGATCCAAGCTAGCGGTCATCGCCAGGCTGGTATTGTCACACCAGCTGAACAACCTAAGCTGCTTTGACATCAGATCTCTCCCTTTCTGACACCTCCTAGTCCCCACCAGCCTGCTCAAACCTGGCACAGACACAGAGAAACTCCACCCTGGGTTAATGTAGCCCTGCCGCAAAATGGGTCCCCAATCCAAAGCACAAACAGGTTAATTTTCCAAGTGAGCAGCCCGTCAGATGCATTAACATAATAATTAATATTCAATGGGGGGATAAGCGATGGGAGATGAAGGGTGGGGGGTTAGTATGTATATGGGCTCATGGTTGAAGGCATCTTCCTGTCTATGAGTCAGACTCTGCCACACGGACGCTGACTTGTGGAATGCAGAGCTCATCTCGGCATCTAAGCAAATGCTAGGCATGACTGGTGTCACTGACCGCCATGGACTCGGGGAGCAGAGATCAACCGCAGTTAACTGGTGTGGCAAGTGTGATCATCTGTTTGTATGTGTGTGTGTGTGTGTGTGTGTGTGTGTGTGTGTGTGTGAGAGACTCAGGAACACCTGATGCTCACTTCAGCCACTGAGAAGACCCAACTGACAGACATCAGCGAGGCAGTGAGGGATGTGTCATCTTTTATTGCTGCCTTCCTGCTTTCTACTGCCAAATAATTTGCGATTTTGTGCTTGCATGGAAAATTTAGTGACACATTCACGGACTTGTAATTGCGAGCACTTTAGCGAGAAATAGGATACTTGGGTGACACACAGAGATATTGAATCTGCTCATTCAACACAGACCATTGTTCCTTTGTAAACAAACAGCAATTCATTCGGCCAATGTCACATTCCCCACTGCTAGTTGGAGGTTTAACTGTCACAAGAAGTCCACATTTTTGGTTGATTTTACCCTCTCTAGTTCCTCAACCCTCTTTGTGCCTTTAATTTGAACATAGAGCTCTCAACCTTTTCAATATCAAGGGAATCATACAATTCTTTTTAACTTGGGATTTAAACTGCAATATAACTTGAACTTGAACTTTGAATAGCTACTGAAAATATCGGCATCCTAAGTGCTTCTTTAAGAAATGACTGTTTTCAGGGACTATCTTTCTGTATTTTGTATGTACAGATGGATCAGTCATTGTAATTAATACAGTTTACACTAACTGGGGGGGGGGGTTGCAAAGGCTATCACGATCAGTCGAAAGGCTGCCATTTGTGTGCCTGCTTCTAGAATGATGTGAGTTTTTTTAATGTGTGACGCTAACATCAAATCGCCGTATGTGACAAATCGTCCTATGTCTTGTTCTAATATTCATTTCAAAGTTTGCTACTTAAGGCATGGGACGCTTGTATAAATACTTCTCCCAAACAGAAAGGAGGCTCTAATATTAGAGCATCTGTCTTTGTTCTCCATCTAATAATAGCTCATTATAGCATCCTTGCTGCCCTTGCCTTGTCTGCTTCCTATCTCGCTGCCTGTGTCAGCAATCCAATGATAGCCAGAGGACTTTGAAAGGTATTTTGATACAGTGCCTACTCCAACATCTAAGTCAAATTAACGTTCAGAAGAGACGTACTGACTTCAATGTCATTCACAATGGAGCCAATTATACTGGGGGAAAAAATTCAATTATTTTAAAACCTTATTGAAATAATAGAAAATGTTCTTACAACTTGCTTGACTCGACATAGGGAGGTCAGCAGTAGAATAGTACCGCTGAAGTGTCACTTGGCTATAAAAGACGTTGAACTAAAGTGTGTCTGCTAAATCACTACACCACCCTGCTGTCCAAATACCCAAACCAAGAATCAGGCACATCATGCAGCTTGTCGGCAAACCGGGAACAAACTCTTCACATTCAAAGATTGTCCACTAGTGACATCACCGGGGGACAATTTTTGCAGGGTTTCAGAGATGTACAGGAGACTGCTCAGTATTATGGCTGCTAATGGAGTGTTTAGCTCTATGACATTATCCCTTTGCGATAAAGTCGTAAATTGTGATTGTTTCCCTTTATCCTTTGCATGTCATACGAAAACTGTGCTGACCGCTTACAGTGACAAGCTTTAGCTGGTGCAGACTTGGACTCACTACAGCCATGTACTTAGACCGTTCTTGGAAATTAGTGTTGATGGCCAAACTGTGCTTGCAGCTGGTCCAGAGGGGGGGTCTACTGTGTCTCCAGTCTTTGCTCTGACAGAGGAGAAGCAGTCATTGATATTCCGCACCCGTGCCTTTCATCTGTCAGACAAGGTCACTGGCACACGAGTCAGCATCTTAAATCCTGCCGTCACGCTCCGCTTCCTCTCCTCCCCTCATCTCCAATCGCCTTTCGGCCTCCTCCTCCTCCTCTCATTCTCCCTCTCTCTGTTTGTTTCACTTTCTCAGTCTTTAACCATCATTCTCTCTCTTTCTCTCTGTGCCTTTCCATCTGTTCCTTCTCTCTCTCTCTCTCTCTCTCTCTCTCTCTCTCTTTCTCTCCGGCTCTTAATTTCAGTCGCCCTCTACCACCTTCTTTTTGTAAATCTCTCTCACCATCACACTCTCCCTCTGCGCTCCTTCACTCCCTTCTCTCTCCACTTCACATGGCGATTGTATTTCTAGATATTCACAAAGAAAATGGGAGGAAGAAAGGGGAAGGCCTTGCAGCTATGACAAGCTGTGAGAGAATCCATCGGTGACCTCAATTTCTCAGATACCTTCTCATGCTTTCTCTCCACAAGCACTTCAAAAGGACTCTGGGAGAAGCTATAAGGTCCAGTTGCTGGTGAACTTCAGAGCACATAAAGATCCACTTAAACATCAACCCAGCTGCGCAGTGTGTCAGAGCCAGGACTGATTTGAGGGAAAGGCATGATGGGATTTTTGACTTTCACTTGTTTTTTTTGTTTTGTTTTTTTTCAACCTTAGGGTCAGCACATCCTAGCAATTGCTAGATAGAGATATTTTTGTTTTGTTTTTTTGTGGGGCGGGGGGGGTGCACTTCTGATGTGCTTATGATCATGTTTTTACAAGGCTTGAATGTTGGGGGATTTTTTGTTTTGTTTTTGCCATTTGCCATCTGAAAAGCCCCTCTTCATATGGGAGGCACAACAAGGCAGGCGGGATGGCCAATGGGTGTCATGCAACAATTTGCTTTCTCGCTGACCAATACCGACAGCGATAGAAAACATGCAAAATTCAGCATTTTTGCATGTGCTCTTTTTGCATGTGTTCCAACCTATGCCATCAGGAAGTATTTGTGTTAGTAGAGATTGTCAGTTTGATTTTGGCCCATCATTTTGCATATATTTTATGGTTATAGGATATATCCATGAGAACTCTATGCTCCCCCTGCAGATTAGTCTTGTGTGGCACTGACTGCTTCTAGTAATTAATAAGGTATAAGGTGGGACTGTGTGCAAAGAGAACATAAAAATAGTTAACCAACTTTTGAAATGAACAGGCAAGTGAGGGTGAAAAAACGATGATGATAGCAACACGTGTACAAAAAAATGGGCAAATCTCAAAAATTTGAATCTCATTTTAGAGAGAGAGAGAGAGAGAGAGAGAGAGAGAGAGAGAGAGAGAGAGAGAGAGAGAGAGAGAGAGAGAGGTCTTTGACATGGAGAGGCAAGACTGAAAACAAAAATAAAAAAGTAGAGTGATAGAAGTTGATAATACAGCAGCACATTAACTGACTACAATCTCAGTTTGTGATTATTTCTGATCAGTGTGCCGTGAGATTGTTTTACAGACATACGTTTTGTTATATTAATGATTGTGACGAGACGAAAAGGCTGTATCACTATCAGCACAAGGCAAATGCTGAAGTTTCAGCACTGATGAAGCCGGCATTCATGAAAAGAAAGGAAGTGGGCGGTCGTATAACAAATGTTGTTATGTTGTATCACGTTGTTACAATAGAGGGCTTTGTGGACCTCAAGTAACTCAGAGTGACAGAAATGCTACGATTATTCAGCACGCTTGGAGCAGTTCACAGTATGAATCAACTCAGCTATTTTTTACTACCAGCTGTCATTATACAGCCATTCTACCGTGTGACGGGATGGGAGTCAGCATTTGAATTGTACAAAGTTATGGACCATACCAGTTAGAGACTCCAATACATTTTTTAAATGTTTGACCTTGAGTCATCACACACAACTGCTTGTGTCTTCTGTAAGCAGTTCATCTTTATGTATGCGCTTACTGCCGGTTAGAGTTCGCTCAGCAAGGAAAGGCTTTGACTTTGAAAAGATTTGAAGGGGAACAACTTCCCATTCAGCTCATACGCCCCAGAGTATGAATGTATAAAATGTTAGCAATGCCACTAATTTCCATAAAAAAGACCTAAGGTAAAAGCTATAATTCCTTACTGGCTTTAGTCACTGTATCTACACCAGCAATGGAGTGGAAGTGATGGTTGAGGAATGGTGTGGGACGGTGCCAAATTCAAGACGGACAATTAAAGCATAATTGCAGGTTTTGTTTTTTGTTTGTTTACAACCTGACTCTTATTTTTGTAGTTTTGCCATCATGCATATCAGTTATGATATAATTTTACTCACTGGCCTCATTTTGGATATGTCGGACATGGGACTGGGCGGCACGGTGGCACAGTGGTTAGCACGGTCACCTCACAACAAGAAGGTCCTGGGTTCGGATCCCGGGGTTGTCCAACTTTGGGAGTCGTCCCAGGTCTTGTGTGGAGTTTGCATGTTCTCCCCATGTCTGCGTGGGTTTCCTCCAGGTGCTCCGGTTTCCTCCCACAGTCCAAAGACGTGTAGGTCAGGTGAATCGGCCGTACTAAATTATCCCTGCGTGTGTGTGTGTGTGTGTGTGTGTGTGTGTGTGTGTGTGTTGGCCCTGTGATGGACTGGCGGCCAGTCCAGGGTATCTCCCCACCTGCCGTCCAATGGCTGCTGGGATAGACTCCAGCATCCCGCAACCCAAATTCGGATAAGCAGCTTGGATAATGGATGGATGAATGGACACGGGACCACCACTAGACACAGCTTTACAGTGGGGACTTATAGGTCAGCTGAACACGAGCCTTAAACCTGTCCTTTCAACCGCAACAACATAGCAAAACGTTAGTGCATCAGTTAGACTGTGTACATACTTTCCTATTATCTATGAATGATCAATTACACTGGCCGGATAGGTAGTTGATGGTTACTACTACCTATGGTATGTAAGTATAGGCTGGTCATTTATACAAATTGAACCAGGAAGTAGCCCAGCAATTTGATCGACCATTGATATTATTGAACCTTTTAGGTGATAACTAGGTTAAGTGATTTTTCTACAGCTAGATGTCAAATGATAGTGCTAGAGATATTTCAAAACACACACTCATAGCCAAGACACTTCTCACACCTCAATTTCCTGTCTCTATGGTGGCCGAAATATAACGCCCAATGTGCTTGTTATCCATTTTTTTCAACTACATAATGCTTGCAGAGAAGTCAAAAGGGACGCCAGTGTTGCTATCTGTAAGTAACACAGTTGTTTGCTAACATGGTAGGCTAAGAACTAGCTCACTTCATACATATTCCAACGTTATCGTGCTTGCTTCCTCTCCGCTCCAAAGCATTCACCCTAGACCAAGTTGTGAGCAGCTTATCCGCAGTTTCATGGAGGAAGGGGATTTGCCATTTTTTTTGGACAAGATAATGTAAACGATGAGCTGAAAGTGAAGGAAAACTGTAGACTGGGATGTTGATTCTCAGTGCAATCAACAGTACAACAGTACCAGCTAGCAACCCTCTCATATTAGAGGGAGTCATTTAATTCACTGTTAACATGAAAAATATTGCTTAATGCGGCTTATGCACTTTATTTTTTTCACTCACTTACATGGGTTATATAATTGGACTTGTTGAAACATGTTTGACGCACATGTTCCAATGCCCTAGAAGACATGGTGTCGAAGGATGGTGAGGTGTCCAAAATCTCGACACTGAAGCCAATGAGTAAAATTATACCATAACCGATATGCATGATGGCATAAACTACAAAAATAAGCTAAATATAATATTAAAAAATATAAAAAATGGTATAAGAAATACACTACAAAAACCATAGTTATCCTTTAAGCTGTGAGGCAATTGAGATATGGATTGAACAGAAATAGGTGCAAGTCAATAGGTGGAATTGATTTGAATATGTTGAATAGTGATCCTAGTGTAATCAAATTTCTTGTACAGAGATCTTTGAAGGCTCTTGCTCTGCATATATATATGAAATCATCTCACACGTTTAGCCCTTACACTGTACTTGCTCCCACAGGCGTGCTTATACTATGAGAGAGTTTTGGCATGAATTGGATTTCCATAGATCATACGCTTAGCCAAAGCCACGCAAATGCAAGCCACGGATGACTGTATGGAGGGCAGCATGATCTCATGTTTGAATAATGACGTTAGTTATCTTTTGAAATCAGATTGCCCCCTTCCCCATCCCAACACACGTGATCAATGAGAATACTTACTGACATGCAGTGGGGATTTGGGGCAAGGATGATCATGTGCAGATGGAGGCTATGGATTTACCAACGTAACTCACTACTTAAAGGCTCTCCAGAGCCACTGGAAGACACAGGGGATTGAATCAGTGTCTTATTAGCATAGAGGCAGGAAGTGAAATTGGAGCTAACAACAGCACAGGGGTGGAAAGGAAGCCGAGCCTTTAGGCTTAGGGATCAATGTGTGTGCATTATATTGAAAATACATACCCAAGGATGATCTTAGCCAGCTTAGCTCAACAGTGCTCTTATGATAATGCCTATTGCTGAAGGTGACGGCAACACCTCACTGCTCTCAATGGAGCTTGAGGCTTTAAGCCGAGGAACTATGGCATCCTTAGAGGTCATACTGCATTGTGGAATCCATTTTATGATGGGCTTTCCATTTACCTTGGGTAATAAACCATTGAATAAATGTTCACATCACATGTCTGATTCCTGTAGAGATGACCGTTCTTGAGACAGTTTTGCTATGTCTGTGCAGTAGAGAACTGGCTTTTTCCACTGTCCCAAGCTCAAGCAAATAACTTGGCTAGCCAACAGCTTTTTGAAACATGTAAGAAATCCATCACAGCAAAATGTTTCCAGCTGCAAAACCGTGTTATTCATTTCCTGTCTTCTTTGGAGTTGAAAGTTTGGTGAGAGTAATGCTGTAAGCTTTGATTCTTAACTCTCGGCTGCTTGGTGAAGGAGTTCCCCATGGATTTAACACGAATTTGACACATAGCTATCAAAACGCTACCTGTCCTTGCTCATGTTCCAGCCTTCAGCGTGACTCTCCCTCAAACAGCCAAAAATGGCGTCACAGGAAAGCCAGGTAATCATCTTAAGCCATTTAGCCATAGCTTTAGAAAAAAATTAGATGTCAGAAGATGCCATTATCCTGTATTTAAGAAGGGTGTCATCCTAAAGCAGCTGTTGAAACAGGTGCACGGATATGTGTGGAGTTTCACCACAGAGCTAAGCTGAAATAATGGCAGTGTTAGCACTTTCAGTCATGTAGAAAATAACATGGCAGCAAAAAGAAATCAACGATTGACAAAACTTTTTTTGTGAATCTCCCTGTTGCCAGATTCAAATGGGGGAAGAAACTATAGAAGAACAGAGAAGAAAACCATAGAATGAAATAGGAAAGAACAGATATTTGGTGGGAGGGGGAAAAAATCTTTTTTTTTTGTTTTGTTTTATCTTCCCCCCCTTTTCTCCCGAATTGTATTCGGCCAATTGCCCTATTTTCCGAACCATCCCGGTCACTGCTCCACCCCCTCTGCCGAGCCGGGGAGGGTTGCAGATTACCATGTCTCCTCCGATACATGTGGAGTTGCCAGCTGCTTCTATTCACCTGACAGTGAGGAGTTTCACCAGGGGGACGTAGCACATGGGAGGATCACACTGTTCCCCCCAGTTCTCTCTCCCCGTCAAACAGGCACCCCGACCTGCCAGAGGAGGCACTAGTGCAGCAACCAGGATACATACCCACATCTGGCTTCCCACCCGCAGACACAGACAGTTGTGTCTGTAGGGATGCCCTACTAAGCCAGAGGTAACACGGGATTCAAACCGCTGATCCCCGTGTTGGTAGGCAGTGGAATAGACCGCTACGCTACCTGGACGCCCAGAGGAAAACAAAATCTTGCAGTTCATACAGCACTCATTCTTCACAGAGGCATCAGATTAATCATAAACACAACAGCTCATACAAGGTGGATAAGTAGTGTTTTAAGATACTTATATACTTAAATACTTTTTCTACTTAACAGTTTTCTATTTAGGTCACCGGTGTGCAATATCATCATGACTTCATCTTCCCAGCAACGAGAGAAATATTGTATTTTATTTTAATGTACCTGAGCCGAGGCGTAGATCTGCGGTGAATCTGTCATAAATATGAATTTACCTTCACATATTCAGTGTTGTTTTTTGCCGATTCATATTCACATGCATGTGAAAGCAGTAAGTTGAAGGGATCTGTTGATTTCTTAAGCTGTTAATTGCTTCTACAATGTTAGCACACCAACGGTGGTACCTGAGGTGTTAGAATTGGCAAAGCAGGTACCTAAAAACTTTTAAAAAAGATTGTGAAATGTAAAGTGCGGAAAACTGTGTTTCAGAGTTGTCATGTAAAGGTATGTCCCATCACCAATCTATATTTGTGAAAATGTTTTAAAGAAACAGCAATGTGCTGATTCCACATGATAAACTGTTATTTGTGTATCTGGTCAACACATGTTGTTAGCAGGATTGCACTGAAAGTCTTTTGAAGACCTGCCAGTCATGTCATCCATTACACTTGCTCTTCCACTTTGGAGATACGAAGCCATTCATGGATGAGTAACCCACTCACTCATTCACATACTCGTAATTAGCTAGAGTAGTTTACTCACCAATGACCATAAGCATATTTTTTCTAATTCCTAAAACTGATGGAAGGCCTTTTAGGAACCAACATTCATGTTTTTTTCTCTGTCCATGAAAAGACAGTTATTGTAGTGATAAGCAGATAATAGTACCAACTAAATGTATTAATTGCATCATCCCACTTTAGAAGAGTGCATGTGGTTTTATAGACCCAAAACTATGTTTGCTTAAAGTAGTTAGTTGATAACTCTGTTCCGTTTATCAACTGTGTATCAATTTCACTGTCATTATATATGTGAAAGGCAACTGAAGAAACAAGAACCATGAACCAAGAACACTTTGTCATTTCACTTTATACACTTGTGTACATGAAATGAAATGAAATGCCATTTCCCCAAGCCCACAGCAGTACAACAGAAAGACAAAAACACATACAAAAACTATAAGAACATACATACCCAAACTAACACATATACCCAAACTAAACAAAAAAATCACTGTCCAAGCCAGGGAACGAACGCCAAGCAGGATGAATGTCGGAACCGCCGGTCTGCATGGGTTAGCAGTTAGCTTAGCCCGCCCCGCTTCAGCATCCTGTTAGACCTCCCTTGGCGTTTCCTCCTTGGGCGCAGCTCTAGGCAGGGGCTGTGGTCCCCAGGCCCACCGGGCGAAGCAGACCAAGCTCTTCCAGCCGATCCAACGCCAGTTCTCCCAGCCAGACACCCTCGACACACATCCCCCCACTCCTCATGATGACATCAAAAACACCAGTCAATGCCAGGTGAGGCCGCCACCAGACCGCCCTTGATGTTATCGGAACAGCCAGGCTGCATAGGCTAGCAGTTAGCTTAACCTGCCCCACTCTCCTAGCCGATCCAGCGCCAGCTGTCCCAGCTGTCAAACGAAGACAAAACTTAGACGCATACATGGACAAAGACACTGCATGGACGGTACAAGGTGAGGCTGCCGCAAATGTTAATTCGCGCCACCATCTTCTGGCACCGGCACTAAATGCGATTTCGCGCAGCCATCTTCAAATTCATCAAGCTTCCAAAGATTCAACTTGAACCTAATTTATTCCAATCCTCTTGCATTACTTGGAAAAATGAAATGAAAAGTAGACTGGAACGAGACAATTTTAATTCAAATAATTCCAATGTAAATTCCCATAACCTTAGAAAGCAGCTAATGGATATACTGTATATTTTCATGTGGGCGGCTTTAACAAAGACTCAATGAAATGACATCAGCTTAATAATGGTCTTGATTGACCACTGTAATCAGGAGGTATGTAATCAGAGAAGTATGTAGGAGTGGTGCAGGATATGTATGAGGGAAGTGTGACAACGGTGAGGTGTGCGGTTGGAATGACAGATGGGTTGAAGGTGGAGGTGGGATTACATCAAGGATTGGCTCTGAGCCCTTTCTTATTTGAAATGGTGATGGATAGGTTAACGGACGAGATCAGGCAGGAGACTCCGTGGACTATGATGTACGCGGATGACATTGTGATGAGTAGGGTGCAGGTTGAGGAGAGCCTGGAGAAGTGGAGGTATGAACTGGAGAGAAGAGGAATGAAAGTCAGTAGGAGCAAGATGGAATACCTATGTGTGAATGAGAGGGAGGACAGTGGAACGATGAGGATGCAAGGAGTAGTGGTGATGAAGGCATATGAGTTTAAATACTTGGGGTCAACTGTCCAAAGTAATGGGGATTGCAGAAGAGAGGTGAAGAAGAGAGTGCAGACAGGGTGGAGTGGGTGGAGAAGAGTGTCAGGAGTGATTTGCGACAAAAATGTACAAGCAAGAGTTAAAGGGAAGGTTTACAAGATGGTTGTGAGACCAGCTATGTTATATGGTTTGGAGACAGTGGCGCTGATGAAAAGACAGGAGGTGGAGCTGGAGGTGGCAGAGTTGAAGATGTTAAGATTTTCCTTGGGAGTGACAGAGAAGGACAGGATTAGGAATGATTATATTAGAGGGGCCGATCAGGTTGGACAGTTTAGAGACAAAGCAAGAGAGGCAAGATTGAGATGGCTTGGACATGTGTGGAGGAGAGATGCTGGGTATATTGGGAGAAGGATACTGAATATGGAGCTGCCAGGGAAGAGGAAAAAAGTAAGGCCAAAGAGGAGGTTTATGAATGTGGTGAGGGAGGACATGCAGGTGGCTGGTGTGACAGAGAAAGATACAGAGGACAGGAAGAGATGGAAACAGATGATCCACTGTGGCGACACCTAATGGGAGCAGCCGAAAGTAGTAGTAGTATTAGTAGTAGTAGCAGTAGTAGTAGTAGTAGGAGTAATAGTAGTAATAGTAGTAGTCAGAGGTGGCAAATCCAGGTCCAGAAAGTAAAAGTCCTAACCATGTAAATGCTCCACCCATGTGCTAAACCACTTGATTCTAATCAACCCCACACGTCAGCTTGATATGGTAATGAAATCAGCTGATTTAGTACACGAGTGGAAGAGATACATGGTCCAGATTTGTACTTTGTCATAGTAATAATATCTATACACGTTTTGGGGATGGATTTTGAAATCCATTCCATTTGTGAAATTTAGCTGTAGAACATCAAACCATCAGCTAAACTGTTTTGACAGTAAGAGACAACAGTCTTTTTCAGTAACCGAAAGAGATCAGAAAGGATAACAAACTCAGCCTGGGGGCAGGGGCTCTACATACTGCATTTTGTTTCTCATCTCCAAGAATCATTACTTGGTTGACTCGTGTTTTTCTGTGGTTGACAAGATTACTGACCATTAATGTACGGTCACAATATAAACACTCTCCCAAACAACAACCGAAGACAGAAAAGATCAACAAAGATTAGGGTTAGGATTACGGGGTTAGGGTTAGAGAGTTAAGGTTAGCGGGTTAGTTTTAGGGGGTAAGTGGGTTAGGGTTAGGGGGCTTAAGGTTAGGGTTAGGGTTATGATGATGATGATGATGATGAAATGAAATCATGTAAACAGCCAAAATCAGCTTGTAAAATTACCTTCTTCAGATATGTAACAATGTTTTTTTTTTTTTAAATATATCATCATTTCTAGTGTTTAGATTGATATAGACAGGGAAATGCTTGAGGTTTTAACAACCAGATTTTGAGAACGTGGCTCTCTTTTATTGGTGGATATTGCCCCGATGCCCCTAGACTCACCCTGAGATGCACTAATGTTTTTGTAGAGCTCTGTGCTCTATTATGAAAGATTGCATTAATAACATAGCCCCTGAGACAAGTGTATGGTGTTTACCTTTTACCTCATTAGTGACTAGGCAGGCTAGCGGTCCGCATTTAATGTGCCTTAAATGTGCCAGCTACACACACAAAGATCAGAGGAAACCACTTTTACCCTCAATGACCTCAATGCTGGATGCAAAGTTACACCCTCAAAAGAAGATCTGCAATTAGTTACATGGTGTGCTGATCAAAGTAATAATGTAACATAATAGATACTACCATGAATTAATGGCAGTACAAGTAAAATGAAGGGGTGAAGGCTTTTGAAAATACAAGCATACATGGAAGTTTTGAAACGTTTATGGCTAAATTACTGGCACCCACACCAGTCAACCCAAACGGGAAAGCCATATAATGTCCAGCCACTAAGGATCTTGAAATGTAATAATTCTTGAAACATTTTTTTTTCTTTGAAGGTGTAATTCAAAAAACTAAAAAGAACTTGGAAGCAATATGAAATATGAGACCCTGGACAAATATATGAATCATTGAAACAGTAACTTTGCAATCAGATTATAATTAATAGTTTTAGTTTTGGCTGCCCATTCCTTTGTTTAATTGGGGATGATGTCTTCAAACTGGCATTTAAAAGGCCAGCTAAAGATCTGTTATCTGACTTCATGTGAATGTCATATGACCATAAGTTACGACCTCAAAGGATAGCATGGAAGCCAAGAGACCCTTAAAGGGCACAGCTTAAGGAAAAAAAATGTTTCATCTTGCTTTTATACTTATAACCTGCATACCTTAAAATCCAGCTGTGCTGTAGCCTTTTTATTGCACCACCCCACAATTTCCTTCTGCCCTCCTTCCAACTTTAAAATTTTCCAGACGTAGCTACACCTGTGCCTATATGCCACGGCTAAAACAGAGCCACAGTTTATGTCTGCCGTGCTCTCTTATCTCAAGTCATCGCATGTCGACAGATCATATATGCTAGACTTTTTGCGCTGGGTTTTCCGCCCCGTCTCTGAGGAGGGCCCTTCTCTCTCTGGGAGTGCTTAGGGCCGGAGCTGCGGCTGAGCTCTTTGCACCATCGCCTTGATTGCTTATGAAGTTCCACGATGGCTCTCCAGGATCTCTGGCACGCGACCAGGCGCACCAAGCCGAGCCGCCTGGGGTCATCAGAGTGCACTTCATTGCAGAATGTGCTTATCTGGTGAGTCAGCGGGAGGACTATCAGAGCCAAACTCCATTTTGAGGCTGATATCATTTCCTGCATTATAATCCTCAGACCCTTACAATGAACATGACCGTTGAAACGAAATCACACTCATGAGGCTTTATTGTTATCATTGAGGGAATAGCCACAATTACAATGTGAGCAATTTTGGTTCAATTCCAGTTTAATGTTGCTTAAACTTTGATTATTTTTTATTATTTATGTTATTTATCATTATTATTGTTGTTATTATTTATCTATTTATTTATTTTGGTATATTTTGTAACTGGGTACAACATTTAGCATAAGGGTCCATGGTGGAGCCATTTGCTGTCGTGTAATGATTTGATCTGTGACTAATTTGTTTTAGGATGTTTGAGGCTCCCCTGAATGTCGTTTTCTGTTCATAAACCCCTTTGATTGTTCCACAATATTTAAATATTGGTGATTTTTTTTTTTGGTAAATTGACAGATAGGCCGATGCACAGACAGACAGACAGACAGACATACAGATAGATAGATAGATAGATAGATAGATAGATAGATAGATAGATAGATAGATAGATAGATAGATAGATAGATAGATAGATAGATAGATAGATAGATAGATAGAAAGTGACCAATGTGGCCTATCCCTGCTAGCTCACGGTCAAAGAAAGAACCTCTGGGGACCACCTTCAAATGAAAACACGGGGGAACGAGTGATAAAGTGATAAAGCAGTGGAGTGATGGACCTCCTGCCTCTATTTCCCACAACCATGGAGGTTTTCCTTAGATGCATCAAGAAGTGGAGCTGCAGACCACATTAAGATCCTCTCTCACCCTCAACTATTGTTAACCAAGCTGTTGTCTTGCACTGTGCCTTTTTTTTTTTTTACTCTCCCACCCCAAGATGCTTTGGAACTTTCCAAGGAGAGTTTTCCATTCTGGAAAATATGACCATTTTCACTGAGAGGTGACAATTGTCAAAGACTATTGCACAGCCTCAAAGCTCAAAATCTATCAGGTGTGTCTCAAAGATGCTTTAACATGGGGGGTTGTTTTCCATCTTTTCAAGGTTTGTATTTTATTTATTTATTTATTTATTGTGGAAATTTTGTGCAAGTGTTAAAATTATGCCAAAGGGATGTTTTCCAAACTCACAAACCCATGTTGGCGCTGTGACCTTCAAATGACCTTGAAAAAAGTGCCCCAGATAAGGAATGATACCCAAGTAATGGCTTTTCTTTCACTTAACACACTGGGGAAATGGTTTAAATAACAGCCAGCATTTTATAGTAGTTGAATTTGTGACCACTAGTAGCGCTATAGAGCGCAGAGAGAAAAATATTTTCCCCTATTGTTTGTTTCTGCGTTTTCTTCCAGCACTCGCACAAGGATGCCCATGCACACCTCGATCACAAAGGTGATATATTACACATGTCTGCAGACATAAAACACAAAGAAGAAGAAAAAATTCAACATATCTGACGGGTGAAAGCAAAGCAGCTGCAACAAAAGCGGAGAAATGTTAAGACTGGCCGTACTAGAGAACGGAGTAAACAAAAGGACAAAGAAAGAAACATGAATATTAGAGAGTTAGTGGTGTTAATGCTGCCGTATCCGCCATCAAAAAGAGAAGAAGAACGCAAGCCCATGTAAACAATGCAGCTTTCAAAACCTTCCACGAAAAGGCTTTGCAAATGTGTTATGAGGTTGAAAATGCCTTCAAAATGTTCGTAAAAGCTACAAATGTGTTTCGGTGAGAATCTTTAAATGTTAAAAAAAAAGCCTAGTTGTTCACAAGGGAAGCTCCATTGGGTACATTTTAATTTCCTGGTCCATGTCCCAGAAGAGAACCAGCAGAGCTGCATCATTTTTATTCAAGCAATACAGAGATTGTCTTCCTGTTTGTCTACTGATGTCGTTCTGCTCTCTCACCTCCTCCACACTGTGGCGGCATCTCGACCCGCTGGGCTTCAGAACTGCCGTCCTGCCCGGCCCGGGGCAGGAGGCTAATGATGGCAGGGAGGGCCGGGTTGCAGTGGGACTGGGTGGGGGGGGAGGGGGCAGGCTGGGTGGTAGCCCTGGGACTGGTGAGGACGTATGACAGATGGAAGAGAGGGAACACAGAGTCCTTGAGCCGGTCCCGCTGTTTCCTCTGTGATTTCTCTCTCTCTCTCTCCCTCTTTCTCTCTCTCTCTCATTCTCTCTCTCTCTCCCCCTCTATTTTGCTATCTCTCACTCGATACCTCTCACACACTCTCATTCTCTTCAGATGTACTGCTGTCTTGTTCTCTTACCTCATGCTCTCTTCTCTCTCTCTCTCTCTCTCTCTCTCTCTCTCTCTTATCTCTCTCGCACACACACACACACACACTTTTTATGCATCTCTCCTTCTTGGTTTCCTCTAACCTTTGTCTTATCCCTCTTTCAAGGGATCTACATTTCTTACTCTGTCTCATTCGTGTTCTCCACTCTGGTTTTACTGTCTCTTACCTAATCTTAGCTCTCTCATCTCTCTCTCTCTCTCTTTTACTTATTGCCTCAATTTTCTTTTCGGATGGATGTCTTAACATCTACCAGTCCTTTATAGTCTGTTCTCTCTGCCTGCACTGCTTTTCTTTCATTTTGTCTTCATCTTTCTTTCTTTCTTTCCTCTCTCTCTCAACCCTTATCTGTCATATTTTCCTTTCCACCCACTCCATTTCTCTCTCTCTCTCTCTCTCTCTCTCTCTCTCTCTCTCTCTCTCTCTCTCTCTCTCTCTCTCTCTCTCTCTCTCTCTCTCTTGCTCTCTGCCTCTCTTTCACACACACACACACACACACACACACACACACACACACACACACACACACACACACACACACACACACACACACACACACACACACACACACACACACACACACACACACACACACACACACAGGCTCTCATTTTTTTCTCTGCTCTATCTCCCTTTCAACAGATCTCTGCCGTTCTCTTCTCTTTGTGTCTTTTTATGTGTTCTTTGTGATCTTTCTCTCTTTCTCTCTCCCTCTCTCGTTCACAGTCCTCTGCCCTTTCTCTTCATGTCTTCTTCAACTTGACTGTTTTTGCTTGTTGATGTGGTTTCTCTCTCTCGTTGTTTTCATCATTTCTAAATCTCTTTCTTTTCCTCCATCCTCTTTTCCCTTTCTACCACCATGGTCCCTTTTATATTATCCCGCTCTCTCTCTCTCCATTATACTACTTCACTTTCTCCCTCTTGATCTCCCCGCTGGTCTTGTTGTTTCTCATCTTGATTTTCTACTCTCTCTCTCTCTCTCTCTCTCTCTCTCTCTCTCTCTCTCTCACGCATCCATAGAGGGCACTTTCCATGTGTCACCTTCCTCTTGTCTTTCAGCACAGGACAGGACACGCGAGTATACCGCAAAGGCAACACACATCACCTCCACACAAAGACTCACAGACACAAACACAAAGACACACACACACACACACACACACACACAAAGAGACATACACTAACAAACTCACATCCACACAGACATGCATACGCAGGATAGCACACATATGGACACAGACAAAAGAGGTCCCCTGGAAATGGACACTCCACACCGAATTCACACAGAAACAGGTACATATGCATGTGTGTGTGCACGCACACACACACACAAACAAATGTGCACACACATATAAACGCCAACACAGAGCGTGGAGAGCGGTACATGTTGTTCTCGTTCTGCAACACCTACAAAGAGCTTCATCCATACACCCACACACAGCAAGCAGTGCAGACTCTCTCTCTCTCTCTCTCTCTCTCTCTCTCTCTCTCTCTCTCTCTCTCTCTCTCTCTCTGTCACTCTCTCTTTCTCTGTGGGTGTCTCTGTCTCTCAGACACTTTGTCCTCTCTCCCTTGCATGCTCACTCAGTCTTTGTGCTGCTAAGCAGAGTAAGCCTTCCCTCACTTTGAAATTGGCCCCTGGGCCTTGGCTGACCTAAAAAGGCCCTCTTAAGCTTTGATGAGCTGGCCGGTTAAAGCCTGCCTCCAGCTCCCCACGCCAATGATATTGGTGCAACCATACAGGTTACTATATTAACTGCAGCGATGGTGTAATGTGGTGTCTTCAGTGGGGTTTAAAAGAGAGTTGCTCTGCAGCCTAATAGGTGCTATATTGTGTAGCTAAGTGTTTATAGCATGGCACTAACACCGTCAAGGAACAGGTTTTTAATTTCCTGCAGGAGGGCTCATGATTGTGTGTTGTGATAATGAGAAAAAAAGGACACACAGTGCCATAGCTGCAAAGCACAACTGCTGTATGACTTTGTGGTGAACTGCGTAGACGGAGTATTGACTTCAAATTTTTTTAATATTATTGACGTAATATCCTGAATTGATACTTAACATGAATTGATATTGAAAATAAATGCTCTTGAACCCCCCCCCCTCAAAAAAAGAATAAATAAAAAACTACACAGCTGGTACAGCTAAACATTAGACTAAATGTTGGTTTTCACTTTTCCACTTCCGGTGTGGGAAGATGGCAGCATAAATTCAAGTTTGCGGCGGCCTCACCCAGCACCAGTGTAGGGAGATGGCGGTGCGAATTCACATTTGCGGCAACCTCATGCAGTGTCTTTATCCACGTCTGCATCTAAGTTTGTTTTCGTTTGATGGCCGGGAGAGCTGGCACTGGATCAGCTGGGAGAGCTTGGTCTGCTGTGTCCTGTGGGCCCAGAGACCATGGGCCTGCCTGGAACTGTGTCCAAAGAGGTAAGACTAAGGGCAGTCTGACAGGACACAGAAGCGTAACAGGCTAAGCTAACTACTAGCCCATGCAGACCGGCATTTCTGATTAACACCGAGGGCGGTCTGCTGGCAGCCTCGACCTTGACTGTGTTTTAGGGTCGTGTGGAGTGCGGGGAGGTGTGTCGAAGGTGTCAGAATGGGAGAGCTAGCGTTGGATCGGCTGAAGGAGCTTGGGCTGCTGTGTCCTGTGGGCCCAAGGACCACGGCCCTGACCGGAGCTGCGCCCGAAGAGGAAACACCGAGTACAGACTGACAGGATGCGTAAACAGGGCAGGCTAAGCTACCTGCTAGCCCATGCAGACCGGCAGTTCTGACAGTCATCCTGGCTGGTGTTCGTTCTCCTGGACTGATTTTTTTTGTTTAGTTTAGATATATATGTGTTAGTATGGATACATGTGTTCTTGTAGTTCTTGTAGTTTTTGGGTGTGTTTTTGTCTTTGTGTTGCACTGCTGTGGGCTGGGGGAAACAATGTTTCATTTCATTTGATGTGCGCAAGTGCATGAAATGAAATGACAAATAAAGTGTTTGATTCTGATTCTGGGGTTTGTGATTGAATTAGTTAGGAGCCAGGATCACGATGATGCTTTGCATCCAAAAAAAAAAAACTGGAATGAAAGTATCCGTCAAATTGTTCAGGATTGGATTTGACTTGAGTTTAACACATCTAGTTTTATCTATTTTTTCCTTTCCAATTATGCTCTTTTGTACCATATTGTAGTGTTTCATACTGTTGAATGTGTTTTTCCAGCCGTGGCTCAGTCTCCCAGCTCAGCCTCTGTCGTGTCGTTCTTCTCAGGATTCGCAGACTCCACAACCGGTAGTGTCTGGCGATGCCAAAGCTTTGGGGAATGACTACTGTCTCATGCCGCTACACAGAGACTTTGTCACAATCAGACGAGCTAATTAGCCTTGAGCATGGAGATTAGGTGCACAGCGGGTAGGTAGAGGCACGGTGACATGCAGAGCATGGGAGAGAAAATGACTTCCCTTACATAGAGATAGTGTAAATATGCAGATGAGAGGTGCGCCTGTTGGACGTAGACAAAAGTGTGTTACTGTAAATGGTTGAATAACTGACGTTAGAGAGGTATGAGAGACTGAGAATGATGAAGGGCCTATATGTTGGGCCAGTCATTAGAGAGGTTCAACAACTACACACAAACACACCTGGAAAAAGGTTAGGTTTAGATTTTACAACAGGTAACGTGTGTTAAACAACATGCCTGTGTCATGCTAAATCGTGCTTTGGCAAAACACTGAATCTTCGCTGCTCCCTTGTAAGTGGCATTACATAAGAGTATCAGAGTAATTCTTCACATCATGTGTCTTGAGGCATGCTCAATAATCCAGGTGAGAAAATCAAAGAAGGTTGAATCAGTTCACCTGGATACAACATTTATTGACAGATGATACACGTAAGCATGAGGATGTGCACATCCTTGATAGGGAGGAATGCTGGTTTGAATTGGGAGTCAAAGAGGGCATCTATGTTAAGAGGGAACGACCATCCCTGAACCGGGGGGGGGGGGGGGCTAAGAGTACATCTGTCTTACAATGCTGTGATTGCAAACTTTCCCCAATCCTCTGTGAATAGTACACATGGCCATTGAAACTGTAGTTAATGCGCACACCCCTATTTGATCGTGAAACTGGTCATTGGTTTTGGTCGTTATGCCACTGTGTTGTTTATATGGGTGGGGATGCCTGCAGTCAGTTGAGACGGAAGAGGTCACTTTGATGAGTGATGAGACGTATCTGTCAATAAACGTGTTCAGATGAGCTGATTCAACCTTCTCTGACCTTTACATCATAGTATCCCTTTGAAATCAGAGTATTAGCGTAATTGTGTTGTAAATGTAAACTCAGAAAGTAATATAAACAATCCGGAACTCAGAACAACTTACTTTTAGTGTTTCTAACAGTTCCAATCAGCCAATCACAACTGTATTTGTTTTACAAGTCGACTTGTGTATATGAGGGATGGCAAATAACAATCCAAAGAAATGCATAGCAGGTTAAACAGTAGAATGACCGGGATTTCACTTCTACCTTAAACAACCATGGGTGGCCAAAATGACGGCCGGTTTTTAAACTCTATATTCTGTCAAGGTAAATACCCAGTTGAGATATTAATGCATCGCATAAGTTAGTATGTCTGTTAAGAAATGACTGATGCCAAAATTAACATTTTAACAACTACAATACTATTTTTATACAATTTAAACTTCAGAGAGACATGGTCAAACTTCTATCCATCCATTATTCAAACTGCTTATCCTGCTGTTGGGGTCGCGGGGATGCTGGAGCCTATCCCAGCAGTCATTAGGCAGCAGGCAGGGACAGCAAAATTGAAAAAGTGAAAATATAACCTGAAAAACAAAACGGAAAACACATATTGCTACTCTAACAAATGTAACAAGGCCTATAAACATGAAATGTTAAAAAAAAGGATGAAAATAACCATTGAAACATCCCCAAACAACGACCGGAACTTAAAAACTACTAGAACAACCAGGGGCGGACAGTTTTCAAACTCTATATTCTGTCAAGATAAATACCCAACTGAGATTTGATGCATTACATATGTTAGTATGTCTGTTAAGAAACGACTGACACCAAAATTAGCATTTTAACAACTTTAATACTATTTTTCAAACAATTTAAAATCGACGCTGTCCAACGCCTGTAAATACTGCAACACCTCAGTGGTAGTCATGGTGCATCTGAAACGGCGTCTGTAACCAGACATGTTGGCAATATCAAAAATCAAGTTTAGGCTATTACTCTGCACTGAAGAACGCTAGTGGGTTTCTAGGACAGAGCAAAGAACTTTGCGAAGGATAGTGAAATGACGCACATGATCACGCACAAATTACGTGCAGTCATTTTGACTGGTCATGGTCGTTTTAGGTAGATCTTATAATAACTTTTTTTGTACAATTGATCTAAAACGCATTTTAATGCAAATATATGCAATTTTAGGGGCATTCAGGGAGCGGCAGGTCTGTATCCTTTTTTTCCCCCCACAAAGTTATCAAACTTTGAAAATCCAAAATGGTCATAATGACCATCTTGGTCATTCTAGTGTAAGTGGAGACTGTATAACTTGCTTATTGTTTATGGGCTCTGTAATGGATCGGTGACCTGCCCAAGGTGTCTCTTTACATTCTGCCTACTGCCAGCTGCTATTACTCCCTACTGTCTTGTTACCCTAAAGCAGGTATAGAAAATGTAAATAACCATGCTGCCCTTTACTGAATAAATATTGAAAAAAAAATCAGTGCTCATTATTTCTGACCTTTAACTGTAGATTACCAAATCATAACTTTTTAAAATTGTCTTCATGTTGTTTGCAGCTCTAACTACATCTATGGTGAGGTCTGTGAAGTTTACATCACAATGCCAGTATCGTATTTTTTATTTTTATTTTTTTTGGGGGGGGGGTTCTCCCTTCAGTCAATCAATCAATCAATCAAGTTGCATTTTATATAGTGTTTTTCTAGCTGCAAAAGCCACTCAAAGTGCTTTAGATTCCTGGCGGAAGCTCTGATAGCGACAACACATTCAATAATTACACTTTCCTCATTATGTATTCATAAAGTGTCACTGTATTTAATATGATTAAGGCTATGTAAGTCAAACCCACGTTTTTAATTAGTCTCTCTGAATTACTTATTCACAAAGAGTAGCTGATTTTGTCCTCCTTTGCTCAAATCATACATAACAAGATAACAGTGACTCTAACACAGAGGAGGTGGGAGTTGAAGAAGAAAGGAGCGTTATTGCTTCGAGGGGAGTGTCCAACCACCTCCATCCTAGAGTTTCAAGAGAAGATGGACCTGTGGTTTGTCACAGATAATTGCCAGCTCAGTTCCCTATACCACTTGGGAAAATCCTTTTGTGTAAAACAAGTTATACAACTTTCTAAAACTCATATTAGTCATGGAATTGTTCTAGTTTTTTGTCATTATGCTCCAAACAGCTGCAACTTTGTCACTTTTGCCGCCTAAGTAAAGCCCTTGAATTATGATGAAGCATAACTCACTAACACAGATTTGAATTAATTATGTGGACTGATTCTTTGTGAGTTACCGCCATGAATGAATGTGGGCACACTCATTCCAGACACGTCTTCTCCGTCTCAGTAACCAACAGCAGACTGGTTGTCCTGAACTCTCAGGTGTTCATGTGAAGGTGTTGTTCAACAGTGTGTGTGTGTGTGTACTCACTCGACTTCCCCCATGAAAATAAACACTTAAATTTAACTAAAGCCCAGTTTGAAGAAACTATTGCCCACTTTGAAGCAGAATTCTATGATTTTTCTGCATTAATAAATAGTTATTTTACCCAACTGGACCACATAATCTGGTTACATAATACAAACTGGCATCTTTACCATGGTTGGAGACACCCTCCATATAGCGCTGCAGAAGTTTTTGACCGGAGAGGACAAACACTGGTGCAGCAGCAAATACGTTCCTAGTCAAACAAGGGAAGGATTGGCATCTGGGTGGCGTGGCCGTCTATTCCGTTGCCTACCAACATGGGGATCGCTGGTTTGAATCCCAGCGTTGCCTCCGACTTGGTCGGCATCCCTACAGACACAATTGTCCATGTCTGTGGATGGGAAGCCGGATGTGGGTATGTGTCCTGGTCACTGCACTAGTGCACCTGTTCAGGTGGGAGGGGGAACTGGGGGGAATGGCGTGATCCTCCCGTGCGCTACATCCTCCTGGCAAAACGCCTCATTGTCAGGTGAAAAGAAGCGGCTGGCGACTCCACATGTATCGGAGGAGGCATGTGGTAGTCTGCAGCCCTCCCTGGATCGGCAGAGGGGGTGGAGCAGTGACCGGGACGGCTCAGAAGAGTGGGGTAATTGACCAACTACAATTGGAAGAAAAAGGGGGGAAAAATTCAAAAAAAAAAAAGGAAAAGGATTGAAAAGGGAATGGTGATCTAATTCTTCAATCAATATGACAGTACAAAAGTCTTCCCATGTACACTACCGTTCAAAAGTTTGGGATCACCCAAACAATTTTGTGTTTTCCATGAAAAGTCACACTTATTCACCACCATATGTTGTGAAATGAATAGAAAATAGAGTCAAGACATTGACAAGGTTAGAAATAATGATTTGTATTTGAAATAAGATTTTTTTTTACATCAAACTTTGCTTTCGTCAAAGAATCCTCCATTTGCAGCAATTGCAGCATTGCAGACCTTTGGCATTCTAGCTGTTAATTTGTTGAGGTAATCTGGAGAAATTGCACCCCACGCTTCCAGAAGCAGCTCCCACAAGTTGGATTGGTTGGATGGGCACTTCTTGCGTACCATACGGTCAAGCTGCTCCCACAACAGCTCAATGGGGTTCAGATCTGGTGACTGCGCTGGCCACTCCATTACCGATAGAATACCAGCTGCCTGCTTCTGCTCTAAATAGTTCTTGCACAATTTGGAGGTGTGTTTAGGGTCATTGTCCTGTTGTAGGATGAAATTGGCTCCAATCAAGCGCTGTCCACTGGGTATGGCATGGCGTTGCAAAATGGAGTGATAGCCTTCCTTATTCAGAATCCCTTTTACCCTGTACAAATCTCCCACCTTACCAGCACCAAAGCAACCCCAGACCATCACATTACCTCCACCATGCTTAACAGATGGCGTCAGGCATTCTTCCAGCATCTTTTCATTTGTTCTGCGTCTCACAAACGTTCTTCTTTGTGATCCAAACACCTCAAACTTGGATTCATCCGTCCACAACACTTTTTTCCAGTCTTCCTCTGTCCAATGTCTGTGTTCTTTTGCCCATCTTAATCTTTTTCTTTTATTGGTCAGTCTCAGATATGGCTTTTTCTTTGCCACTCTGCCCTGAAGCCCAGAATCCCGCAGCCACCTCTTCACTGTAGATGTTGACACTGGTGTTTTGCGGGTACTATTTAATGAAGATGCCAGTTGGGGACCTGTGAGGCGTCTGTTTCTCAAACTAGAGACTCTAATGTACTTATCTTCTTGCTCAGTTGTGCAACGCGGCCTCCCACTTCTTTTTTTACTCTGGTTAGAGCATGTTTGTGCTGTCCTCTGAAGGGAGTAGTACACACCGGTGTAGGAAATCTTCAATTTCTTAGCAATTTCTCGCATGGAATAGCCTTCATTTCTAAGAACAAGAATAGACTGTCGAGTTTCAGATGAAAGTTCTCTTTTTCTGGCCATTTTGAGCGTTTAATTGACCCCACAAATGTGATGCTCCAGAAACTCAATCTGCTCAAAGGAAGGTCAGTTTTGTAGCTTCTGTGACGAGCTAAACTGTTTTCAGATGTGTGAACATGATTGCACAAGGGTTTTCTAATCATCAATTAGCCTTCTGAGCCAATGAGCAAACACATTGTACCATTAGAACACTGGAGTGATAGTTGCTGGAAATGGGCCTCTATACACCTATGTAGATATTGCACCAAAAACCAGACATTTGCAGCTAGAATAGTCATTTACCACATTAGCAATGTATAGAGTGTATTTCTTTAAAGTTAAGACTAGTTTAATTATCTTCATTGAAAAGTACAGTGCTTTTCCTTCAAAAATATGGACATTTCAATGTGATCTCAAACTTTTGAACGGTAGTGTAGTTTGATATAGTTTGTAATACATTATACTGCCTGCGTTGGCTGTGATCAGAGGATGCCATTTTTACAAGGGTGGGAATGGTTAAATGCTGAACAGATGGCACACAAGTAACAATGGCCGCTTCACCTTGTTTGTAGTTCTCACTGCCAGAGGGAGGGACAGATCAGGGAAATCACAGACAAACAACTGTTTGTGACATTTTCCAAAATCTGAATGTTACAAAGCATTGTATCTGTTTATAGGTTGGATAAAATTTCTGACTCCAAATCATAATGCTGCAACTCAGTATAAGAAGTGGATTAGAGCTTGTGACTTCTCCACCATAGACCTGTGATCATGCTACTGTTGACACATTACACAAACAGAACATTTACTGATCCTGACACGCAAACAGCATGGGCTCTAAGCTGTAAGGCATTCATGGGATGCCATCAAATGTCAGTCATTTGTCGGTTACACTCAGTTTTTAATGAAACACCAAGAAAAGACCAAGATGCCTGCTCATTAATTAGCATTCCCCTCCACTAGATATGACTAAAGATGGGGGCTAGTCTTAGCTGGTCGACACATAGAGTTCAGACCACGGCCAGCGAACCTCAAGGTCATCTCTGTCTCATCAATTTCTTGGCTGAAGCAGATGGCTAAGCCTTTGCTACTCCCCTCCAGAGAGTTTGCAAAATGCTGTATGGCAGCCGTCCACAGGCTGGGCAAATGAAGAGGCACTACAAGAGAAAGGAAACGTGTTGGATTCAAGGATGGGGGTGGGCTTGGTGGTGGTGGTGGGGAGGGGGGATATTTTAAACGAGCCTCATGTGCTCTGGGAGGCCCTGTTCTCATTAAAATCAATTTGTTTTGAATGAGGACCAAGCCGTAGGTCACAGGGTTGAGTCTCTCGTCTGGTCGCTGGACCGGACTGCTGGTGTGCTTCCAGCTGCTGAGTTGGAAAGGAGAGGTATCGCCTCCATCTGAGGTGTGGACACGTGCCAGACCCAGTGTAGTAGTGGAGCAATGAACAATTTGCAAACGCTGCAAAGCACACTTGGTTCAGATATTAATTTTACTGTTATTATGGTAGCTTCCCCACACAGTATCATGAAAACACATCAACCATATTGACTCCAATCATCTGTTTCATGGCAACGCCTGTGCAAAAAATTAAAATGTTTAATAGATGCATTTGTGAACAAGAAAGGTGGCACTCTTTACTGGTATTGGTTTTGTATCAAAGAAGAAAATGATTCCCCCATAGTGCAAAGCTTTTATTTGAATGCAAAATAGCCATTGTTTAAATTTAGGTTTGTTAAGCCACTACTAATTTCAGTGCTTTGTTACAAGTGTTAATCATATTAGTCATGGAACTGTTCTCGTTTTTTCTCATTATGCTCCAAACAGCTGCAACTTTGTCACTTTTGCCGCATAAGTAAAGCCTTTGAATTATGATGAAGAATAACTCACTAACACAGATTTGAATTAATTATGTGGAAATGAAAAGATTAATTCTGAAATTGGATGTCCTCCCTTGAAAATCACTCCAAGACAGAATCGAGAGTAAAACTGCAAAGATAAAACACACAACTGAATAAGATCGAAGTGTTTCCTCTTATGAGAGATCTCCCCCTCAAAAAAACATTTACAGCCATCTGCCAAAGACCTGTAGATGCAGATCGGTAGTGGGGTGAAATACAAAATACAAGTGGGTGTGATAATGCAGCTTGTCTGTCTGAATGTAGTCTATGGAAATGTACCATGGGCTGGCCAGGGTCTTTTTAATAGCCCAGTGTTCCTCTAAAGGTAAGGTCAATGTAAACAACCTTTTTAGGGTCTCTCGCCAAACCTTTCCTTGAAGGATCCAAGGCAATGATCCCCACCAAAATCGTTCAAGCATCCTTGACCGAGAATATTTCAGACCTTTAGATGACACGCTGACAAAGGACTCAGGACTTCATGTGATAGCAAAAGTAGAATAAACTTCAAATCACAGAGAGAGAGAGAGAGACAGAGAGAAAGTTAACTTAACTCTCTCTCTCATGTCATCAAGGGCGTACGTTTGGTCTCAGTATTGGTAGGGACACTGCCAAGCAGTGCCCCCCCCCCGCCTAAAATGAAATAAAACCCAAACATCCTTCAATTTCATTGCTGATATCTCATCACAGAACCATTTTAAGACCTCACCTGAAGCCCTGGCCTTCCAGCTGTTGCTTCCTCAACCTGCACCACATCTGTACTGGGTTTCTGAGTTTCCTGAATGTATTTCAAAATAATGCATCAATGAATAAAATGTAATCTTTATATACATAACACATATCAAACTTATAAGAAAAAAAACATTTGGATAACATTTGAAGAATAACCTCGACACCCTCAATTGTGAAAATCAAACATTTATTTTCAAAATAACCAGCATGATGATGAGATTCATAGGTTACAACTGCAAGGCATCCTAAAACAAAGAACTGCAATCATGTCATCTTTATTCCAAACAAAAATGCTAATAGACATTGTCAACACCTCACCTGAAACTCTGCTCCTGATTCATCATCAACCTGCTCTACATTTGTTGCTTCATGCTGCTGTTTTTCCTGTGTGCAGTGATTCATAGTTACTAGCAGTTATTCACCAGTTTAACCCTTGTAATTGCTAACATTGGTTCAAAGACTAGAGGGGACACAGTTAGCTTTACTACTACCCTCGAAACGTATTAGCAACCAGTTATTTTTTCCACAGTAGAAGACTGGTGATATTACGCTAGGCTAGCATGTTTGCATTTGTGAGGGACCGCATCCACGTGTCTTTAAATCGACCGGCAAATATTGCAGAACCCAGTCAGTTAGCTTCAATACTAGCCTTCATTACATTCACTACACTAACACCTTAATAACACTTTTCCATAGTAGAATGGGTCTTAACGTTAGGCTAGGAGGCTATCATTTTGTGGGTAGTTAGCTAGCTAACAACTGCCTAGCAGCTAGTCTACTACTTACTCTCTGGGTGGCGAAAAAGCTTCGGATGTCTCTTCTCTTTTTCGGTGGCATTTTCTATCTTCAAAGCAGAAACACGGACAAAAATGTTGAGGCCAAACGAAATACTAATGTGAGAATTTACTTTCATGATTTCCTGGTGTATTTACGTCAACCAAGTTTGCAACAGACAGTCAGCCTGATATCTTACCGCCAGTCCAGCTACCTTGCAGCAACTCTGCCACACACGCAGCGCGTCTTCTTCTTCGGGAGAGAGGTGACGAGAGGGGCTTCGATACGCTTCGCTGAGAACGTGATAACCCCTCAGCCAATCAAATGGCAGCATATCTAAACGCGTTGCCTTGCAGGTTACACTGAAGATTGCGATGAGAGGGCACGTCGGAAAAATAGTTCTCTACATACTTTAATACGACGAATGAGTTTGCGAAAAAATATTATACTCAATGCATTATGTAAAAGAAAAAATCGTTATATTAAAATATATCAAAATATTGGTAGGGACAACTCTGCCTTTCCCAAACTTTGGTTGTGACGTGTCCCTATGGTCCCTATGCAAACTTACGCCCGTGTTAAGAATGCAAAGGTCAAATCTACAGAAATAATTAATTATTATTATTATGGGCGTCTGGACAGCATAGCGGTCTATTCTGTTGCCTACCAACATGAGGATCACTGGTTCGAATCCCCGTGTTACCTCCGGCTTGGTCGGGCGTCCCTACAGACACAATTGGCTGTCTGCGGGTAGAAAGCCGGATGTGGGTATGTGTCCCGGTCGCTGCACTAGCGCCTCTTGTGGTCGGTCGGGGCACCTGTTCAGGGGAGAGGGGGAACTGGGGGAATAGCGTGATCCTCCCATGCGCTACATCCTCCTGGCAAAACTCTTCACTCTCAGGTGAAAAGAAACGGCTGGCGACTCCACATGTATCGGAGGAGGCATGTGATAGTCTGCAGCCCTCCCTGGATCGGCAGAGGAGGAGGAGCAGCGACCGGGAATGGTTGGAAGAGTTGGATAATTGGCCGGATACAATTGGGGAGAAAGGGAGGAGGGGGGAATAAACTTCAAATCACAGACAGATGTTCAAAAGTTGAGAATGCAAAGGTCAAAACTACAGAAATAATGAAAAATAATTATTTTTATTTTTTTTGCATGTATAACAAGTCACAGTCTACAACATGTGTTTATTTTTGTCCTCACAATAGGGCTGGAAACCATAATAAAGCCATTTGTTCTCAGGTCCTGACCTAGCATCTGTTCAGATAGGCTGCATGTGGTTGTGCATTTGTGATGAGAGACAGTGAAGGGCAAAAAAAAAAGCTGCACTAAAACAATCAAAATGGTTGATAATGGTGGATAATGGTAGATAATTTATTGCAGGGGTGTTTTATCTCCCGGGTTCTTGGTCATAGCCTACCTCTTGGTCCCTGTGCTGTCAGATATGATTGTCTTGTGTTCAGTCTGGGGCAGCTACAGCTGCTCTCTGACCCAGCCCTCAAACATAAAGTGATGCCAAATGGATGAACTACGTCTCACATGTGTCTGTGCAAATCAAACACCGAGAGATGGATCATAGCTGAGATCTATCACATGCAATTAGTTTGATTCATCCTGGCAGTAGATTATCACATTAAAAGATATCCGACTGACATTTGTTTCACCTCCCTTTCTTTTTGTCTTTCCAAAACAGGGGCCACCAAAGACATGGGCAAAATGCTCGGTGGCGAGGAAGAGAAAGATCCCGATGCAGAGAAAAAGGAAGAGGAGAGACAGGAGGCGTTGAGACAACAGGAGGAGGAGAGGAAGGCGAAATATGCAAAAATGGAGGCAGAGAGAGAAAACATCCGACAGGGCATCAGGGATAAGGTAGAAATACCCATTTTGCAGAGAGAGAAAACCTCAACTATGTCTCTTGCAATGAGAAGAGTAGGTAGCGTCTTCAGCGCTACTGCAGTATGATGGCCTCTGAGCAAGACTTGACATGGTTGGGATTTAACTCATGTAATTTGACTGCAATTGTGATGGGAGGGGGAAATGTTACTATCACCCAGACAAAGGCTAGGGGACCTCCAAATCAAAAGCCCCCATCTTTAAATTTGCATGTCTCTTAAACCCCTTCTGTGTCTGATGTTTGATTCATCTAGAATTAAAAGTTAATTGGTGTCATCAGAGTTTTTTTCCCCTTGCATCAAAATGTTCCTCTTGGCATCGTTATTATGGCAAATGCATATTTCAATTGAAATGCCCTTTGAGGGGTTTTGAGCCGAGTACTTTTTTTTTCCAACATGTAACTTTTGTCCAAGTTTCTTTGGAATTTGAGGATCAGCACTGCGCTCTAGCGAGTCCCGGGGATACTTGTTTTGGAGCCATCGCTGCAGGGGGAGAGGAGGAAGAGATAGAGCGATAGATATGACAGCCCGTCTTTGGCAAGTGTTTGATTATAGAAACCGTGGAGGCGCTGACTAAGCGTGACTGCCTTCACTTCAACCGAAACAGCCCTTTGTTCCCCTGAAGCACAAGCCGGAGAGAGGAGAGGAAACGTGAGAAAGAGAGAGAGAGAGAGCGCTGGGGAGCGAGAGTGACTTAAGATGGTGCGCAGGAAGACAAAGAAGGAATGCAGTGGAGCAAGACTTGCTAATATGGCAAAAAGGCAGTAGCCGTACACATATCCAACCCATGTTGTTCTGTCATGTGCATAAGCTCTGACGGCTAACAGTTTATGAGCCTTCGAACAGAATCCACCAGTCCAAACTGCGTTGGAAGTACATGTTGACCTTTGACCTTAGACAGGGTTCCTTATTTCCTCCAATTTGGACAGCCATGAATAGAGCTCACTGTTTTTAAAATCTATTTGACTGCAGCAATGTTGGGTCGAGATTTCACTCGTATGCAAATTGTAAGGTGGTTTGGCGGGAAAGCCTTTCACCGGCATATAGAAACTCCTCCCAGGTCTCCATGGTGATGGTGGTCGCCACTTGGACACTGCTTGGTACCCCCCTCATCACATTTCCTTTTCTGTTATCCTGTTTTAATGTTATACCATTCTCTCACTAAGATGTGTGATGATTTTTCTTTTTTTTTTTTTACATGATGGTGGTCATGAGTGAGGCTCAGGTCCTGGGCTGCTCCAGTGGTGTCCGAACACTGCTCAGCATCCTCCTCATCATATCGTTCATATATCTTATAATCCCATTATAATTCTGTTATCCTCTTTCAATGTTGTGTTTAGTAAATTGTGTAAACACAACATCCATTACACGTTGTCCGTCTTGGGAGAGAGATCCCTCCTCTGTTGCTCTCCCTGAGGTTTCTTACAATTTTTTTCTCCCTGTTAAAGGGTTTTTTCTTTTTTTTTTTTTTTTAGGGAGTTGTTCCTTGTCGGATGTGAGGGTCAAAGGACAGGGTGTTGTGTTGCTGCAAAGCCCCATGAGGCAAATTTGTAATTTGTGATATTGGGCTATACAAATAAAATTGACTTGACTTGACTTTAATCGTAAACTTAAGCAACATATGACCTGAATGAATATCTGTTTTTCACAAAACACGCAGCTGGTATAACGCAGAGGAAATAAATAAATTAAAAAAATAATAATATAAAGTATGTCAGTGAGGGCTGAAACAGACAGAAACCATGTTGTACTGTATGATTAACTGTAGCACCCTTAGCACTGTAAATCATCTAAAAAAAACAAAGGTATAAGAAAGAGATTTGTGCATTGGGTATAAATGAGGTTTAGTAATTACTACGGTGTTGTTTACCCCTGGTAGATCAAGTTCAAGTCAAGTTTACTTGTATAGCCCAAATACACACAGTAGTCCCAAAAGGTTTTTCAATCGGTACAATATACAACAATATATGACATATGGCACCCTCTATCCTTGGACCCTTAACCCAACTGAGGAAAAACACTACGAGAGAAACCTCACCAGGTAACAAATATGGGAGAAACCTCAGGAGAGAAGAGCCACAGGGGAGGGATCACTCTTACAGGACAGACAGACATGCAATAGGTGTCAAATGCACAAAATGCACAAAAATAACAGTTTTATAATGTAACATCATAGATTACACAGAGTGAGGGATTGTAGAATACATACATACATTTAATGCAATACAGTCAGGGATTAGATTCAAAATGTGCACTTTCTCTCACTAACCGCTGTCCTGGTTTTGGCTCCATGACAATTGTTATCCGGGTCAAGTCAAGTCAATTTTATTTGTATAGCCCATTATCACAAATTGCAAATTTCAGTTAAAGAACAACTCCCTAAAATAAAAACCTTTAACAGGGAGAAGAAAATAGGAAGAACCCTCAGGAAGAGCAACAGAGGAGAGCTCTCTCTCCCAAGATGGGCAGATGTGCAATGGATGTTGTTGTGTAATGTACAGAATACAGCATTGAAAGAGGATAACAGAATTACAGTGGAATTATAAGATATATGAAGAATACGATGAGGAGGGTGCCAAGCTGGGCATTACAGGACCCTCCCCTGTTACACAGTAACTGATCCACCGTTTGCTCTTTGTTCAGTTGCGTTGCAGTGAAATAAGTTTGTTGTAAGACAAGGGATCAGGAAGCAGTCTGGTGGGCTGACAATGGAATAAGGACGTCAGCGCAAGAAGGAGCCTAGTGGGTCTCACTTGTTGCAGGATTAACGCCTCGTACCCAGTGCTTGGTATAATACAACAAGACAGATAAAGCAAATAAATGAATAAATAAATAGAAAATCCATCCTTGATGATCTTTGTCAGTGTGTATTGGCCCTGGCTCAGAAGGACTCGAATCTTGCAGCGGCTCCCTATTGTATATTCATGTACAAATCTCCAAAAATGCTCTTTTGAGACAGGAATGCACAACATTCATCCGGCACCTCAAAGAGCATCTCATACATCCCTGGGAGGCTTCTCGCAAAAAAATATCAAAGCACAACAAAAAAGATGGTTTAGTTGTGACAGCAGATATTATTGGGATGGATGCGGGTTTTAATGAATGTCAAACAAATTTGCATTGACATAAAAAAAGAGAAGATGAAAAGGCACTGTGTTTGTTTGTCTTTTTGCACAATTTTTTTTTGTTCTATTTTCTTTCTTTTTTTATTTTGTGCACTAGGCAGGTTGTTCCATCCAAATTTACATGGAAACTCACACACACCCACACAAACACACATACAGGCACATACACACACACACACACACACACACACACACACACACACACACACACACACACACACACACACACACACTCTGTATCGTCCCCAGCTGAAACAGACAGTGTCAACCTCCCTTTAAGATATTTATTGCCCCAGAAATTGCATTAACTTATGCTTGGGAATGGAGCGAAGGGGTCACTGGAGAGTCCACCTCATTTTCCGCATCCCTGCTTTAAGATCAACCATCAGTCAGCCAGGCAGACACACTATCGACCTTTCTTGTGGTCCCACAGCCCTTTTCCCTCTGTGTCCGGCAGTAATGATACAGCCGAAACTATAACCCCACATGAGGAACCAAAAATTGAACTTCATGAAAGATGGGAAACCCTATCTTCAAAAGAGATTCCAACAAGATGATTTCCGGTTTTTTAGGTGTCTGGGTCTGAGAAAGAGAGCAGATATCAAGTCATTTTGTATCTTGAAAGATACAAAATTGATACAGACACAAAAAGATACAAAAATCTTGTTTGCAATGGTGATGGACAGACTGACGGACGAGATCAAGCAGGAGTCTCTGTGGACTATGATGTTAGCGGATGACATTGTGATGTGTAGCGAGAGTAGGGTGCAGGTTGAGGAGAGCCTGGAGAGGTGGAGGTATGCACTGGAGAGAAGAGGAATGAAGGTCAGTAGGCGCAAGATGGAATACATATGCATGAACAAGAGGGAGGACAGCGGAATGGTGAGAATGCAAGGAGTAGAGGGGACAAAGGCGTATGAGTTGAAATACTTGGGGTCAACTGTCCAAAGTAATGGGGAGTGCAGAAGAGAGGTGAGGAAGACAGTACAGGCAGGGTGGAGTGGATGGAGAAGAGTATCAGAAGTGATTTGTGACAGAAGGGTACCAGCAAGAGTTAAAGGGAAGGTTTACAAGATGGTTGTGAGACCAGCTATGTTATATGGTTTGGAGACAGTGGTACTGACAAAAAGAGAGGAGGCGGAACTGGAGGTGGCAGAGTTGAAGATACTAGACTTTTCATTGACAGTGACAAAAAAGGACAGGATTAGGAATGAGTATATTAGAAGGACAGCTCAGGTTGGACGGTTTAGAGACAAAGCAAGAGGCAACATTGAGATGGCTTGGACATGTGTGGAGGAGAGATGCTGGGTATATTGGGAGAAGGATGCTGAATATGGAGCTGCCAGGGAAGAGGAAAAAAGGAAGGCCAAAGAGGAGGTTTATGGATGTGGTGAGGGAGGACATGCAGGTGGCTGGTGTGACAGAGAAAGATGCAGACGGGATGTACACGGGTGGAAGAGATACATGGTTCAGATTTGTACTTTCTGGACCTGGCTTTGCCATCTCTGGAATTAGTGTATCTTGAAAGATTTCTGTGAATGTTCTCATTCATCCAGGTCATGGTTATCCAAAGGAATTGAATCAAGTGCAACTGGACTTGGTATACACTCACTGGCCACTTTATTAGGTACACCTTGCTAGTACCGGGTTGGACCCCCTTTTGCCTTCAGAACTGCCTTAATCCTTCGTGGCATAGATTCAACAAGGTACTGGAAACATTCCTCAGAGAGTTTGGTCCATATTGACATGATAGCATCACGCAGTTGCTGCAGATTTGTCGGCTGCACATCCATGATGTGAATCTCCCGGTCCACCACATCCCAAAGGTGCTCTATTGGATTGAGATCTGGTGACTGTGGAGGCCATTTGAGTACAGGGAACTCATTGCCATGTTCAAGAAACCAGTCTGAGATGATTCGAGCTTTATGACATGGCGCGTTATCCTGCTGGAAGTAGCCATCAGAAGATGGGAACACTGTGGTCATAAAGGGATGGACATGGTCAGCAACAATACTCAGGTCGGCTGTGGCGTTGACACGATGCTCAATTGGTACTAAGGGGCCCAAAGTGTGCCAAGAAAATATCCCCCACACCATTACACCACCACCACCAGCCTGAACCGTTGATACAAGGCAGGATGGATCCATGCTTTCATGTTGTTGACGCCAAATTCTGACCCTACCATCCGAATGTCGCAGCAGAAATCGAGACTCATCAGACCAGGCAACGTTTTTCCAATCTTCTATTGTCCAATTTTGGTGAGCCTGTGCGAATTGTAGCCTCAGTTTCCTGTTCTTAGCTGACAGGAGTGGCACCCGGTGTGGTCTTCTGCTGCTGTAGCCCATCTGCCTCAAGGTTCGACGTGTTGTGCGTTCAGAGATGCTCTTCTGCATACCTCGGTTGTAATGAGTGGTTATTTGAGTTACTATTGCCTTTCTGTCAGCTCGAACCAGTGTGGCCATTCTCCTCTGACCTCTGGCATCAACAATGCATTTTCGCCCACGGAACTGCCGCTCACTGGATATTTTCTCTTTTTCGGACCATTCTCTGTAAACCCTAGAGATGGTTGTGCGTGAAAATCCCAGTAGATCAGCAGTTTCTGAAATACTCAGACCAGCCCGTCTGGCACCAACAACCATGCCACGTTCAAAGTCACTTAAATCACCTTTCTTCCCCATTCTGATGCTCGGTTTGAACTGCAGCAGATCGTCTTGACCATGTCTACATGCCTAAATGCATTGGGTTGCTGCCATATGATTGGCTGATTAGAAATTTGCGTTAACGAGCAGTTGGAGAGGTGTGCCTAATAAAGTGGCCGGTGAGTGTATATCCGTGAAGACGTTTCGCCTCTCATCCAAGAGGCTTCATCAGTTCGTGCCTTTCTGACTAGACCAAGCTAGTCTGACTGGCTGGTGATGAGACTCAGATAATTATCCTCTTTGGAGTCGTTATCAGAGTTATTGATGTCCATGGCTCTTTTGTGTTCCGATGTTTAGCCACGCCCGTCGTTATCAGAGCTATTGATGTGCGTGGCTCTTTGTGATCTGATGTTAAGCAACGACGGTCGTTGGGAGTGTTCGTTTCAACTTCGTTAGTGCTCCATTCAGTGGTCATGAGTCGTTGGAGCCGTTAGTGGCCGGCTGTTGTTCTTGGAGGCTAGGCTTCTTGAGTCTCCTGGGTAGAGATGAAAGGACGGCATTGTAAGTGGGAGATAGGTGGTGTTGCAGACCTCCTCCTCTGTTGAGGGATGGTTTTTCCAGTTTCGCATAGATGGCTTCCTTCACCCCTCTTTCAAACCATCTATCTGAATAACGAGGTCACGTCGTCGGATACCATGGTTTCATTCGGTTCCAGTTTTACGCCTTGGACCTTGTTCACAAAGTCAATGGAGTTTTGGATATGGTGAGGTGTTTCGCCCACTAAAGGGGTCAAGATGTTGGCTATATGTTTGGCAATGTTGTACGTGACCGAGTTTATGCTGCTGACGATGGGCCTGAGGGGGGTTCCATCTTTATGGATCTTAGGGGGTCCATATATGCATGGAATGTTATCTTGTGGGTAGAGACGGTGGTATTGTATCCGATCAATGGTTCCTCCTATCTGTAGTTTCTGTAGGTATTATATTATTCTCCTCTTGTAACCACTAGTTGGATCGCGTCTCAGAGGTTCATAGGTGCCGTCCTTTCATCTCTACCCAGGAGACTCAAGAAGCTTAGCCTCCAAGAACAACAGTCGGTCACTAACGGCTCCAACGACTCATGACCACTGAATGGAGCACTAACGAAGTCGAAACTAACACCCCCAATGACCGTCGCTGCTTAACATCGGACCACAAAGAGCCATGCACATCAATAGCTCCGATAACGACGGGCGTGGCTTAACATCGGAACACAAAAGAGCCACTCGTATCAATACCTCTGATAACAACGGGTGTTGCTAAACATCGGAACACAAAGAGCCATGGACATCAATAGCTCTGATAACGACTCCACAGAGGATAAATACCTGAGTCTCATCACCAGCCAGTCGGACTAGCTTGGTCTAGTCAGAAAGGCACGCACTGATGAAGCCTCTTGAATGAGAGGTGAAACGTCTTCACGGATATATACCAAGTCCAGTTGCACTTGATTCAATTCCTTTGGATATCTTGAAAGAGACTAAAAGCAAGAAAAAAGTAAGGAACCAGCATTTCAGCTGAGATGTCTTTGAAAGCCAATGTGTGCACTGCAGAACGGTTTGTTTCATATGTGGATTTTGAACAGGTTAGAGGATTTTCTTCAGAAGAGCCAAATGACAGATAGCAAAAAAAAAGCATAGTTAAGGTATTTCAATGGAAATCCTGAGCCAACGACGGAGAATTCCCGTCGACTGTCCTAGTCGGTGGTGTTAACTGAGTGACAGCTTAACAGCAACAGCCCTCGGTCGAAAGCAGAACTCATTTAGTGTGAATAGTGAGGGATACGCCACAAAATGGTGCCACATTAAATGCAGTCAATGTTTCAAGTTAACATCCTCCATCTCAGCATTGAATGAAACCATTTAGTGTTGTTCAAAGTGGGCGTCTTTAAATTGCAGGTCATTTTTCTCTCTCGAAATACATTTGATTTAAAAAGAAAAAGAAAAAGAATGCAGGATGTGTGTTTTATTGGCCTAATCGTTGGCATTGTCAGTGAGACCTGCTGAGCACCAGATGGCTCTCAGCCAAGTAATTGGTATATAAAATATCTTGGCAGGTCAAATTGAAGCCGTTGCACCAGGGGATAAAGCTTCACTCCTGTATACAAAGCAATCAGCCAAATGTAGCCCCTCACACACAAAGCCACAGACACACACAAGATACACACACACTGTCAATGTGTGAGCGGATACACATGGATATTCCATTGTTCATCATCCAAATGTACAAATGCTCATAGGTATTTAGACTGTCACTCCCACAGTGCCACTGCCAAACATGAGGAAATACTGTACAGGTTTATCCCCAAGTGACCTTTTCCTTTATAAGTTGTTGAATGGATTCGCAGTCTAATCATGTCTAAAAGGTCGTTAGACAAGAAAACTATCATACAACACCTGAAACAAACTCACTTTATGGTTTCTGAAATTGCCGTGACCTCAGAACCTCCTCTGAAATGGTCTTTCTGTTGGTTTTATTCCCTGTCTAGTACAGTACCGTACCTTGGGGTTTCAGTCAGGGCCTTCAGTAATGAACTGCCCCCCCACCCCCACCCCTCACCCCACACACACAAATTTCTCATATGGGTGCCGATACAGTCAACACAGCCACTTACAAAATACACTATCATGCACTATATGCAATACTGAATCAAAACCAACAAGACAGCTGATCTTCAACAACCACAGCGCACACCACTGTGTACTATAGCAGCTATTGAATCATCACCATCAGAGCTTCCTTCATGTCACTCAGCACCCAGATTGCCCACGCACACCACATGGCACAAAAACAACAAGTTTCCACAGTTGATGTAGTGTTCACCAGTCACTCATGCAACTTCAAAATTTCAACAAAGTATAGCCACATTATGATCAGTGTACCACCTTCAGTTCGATAAGAAACAGGAAATAAATTACCTGTGCTGGCCTTGGTAAGCTTTCTTGTCTCCAAACATCCGCCTTGAAAATGGCACACGAAGTAGCTATGAATGCGGCAGCCATTGCGTTTTCCATCAGGACGTAGTTTAGTTCGCTCACAACCCGCCAAAGGCTCAAGCTCAGAGTTGATTATGACGTCACAGGGCCATGGGACATTCTGTTACTGCACATCAAAATGTGATTGGCTGGTGATAAGGTCACTCAAAGTTGCAATCAATTTGCGGTTTCAGGGAAAGCCTAGCAATGGCGTCCGGGTAGCGTAGCGGTCTATTCTGCTGCCTACCGACACGGGATCGCCAGGTCTAATCCCCACGTTACCTCCGGCTTGGTTGGGCGTCCCTACAGACACGATTGGCCGTGTCTGCGGGGGGGGGGGAGGCCGGGTGTGGGTATTTGTCCTGGTCGCTGCACTAGCGCCTCCTCTGGTCGGTCGGGGCGCTCCCTGGATCGGCAGAGGAGGGGTGGAGCAGCGTCCGGGGCGGCTCGGGGTAATTGGCCAGATACAGTTGGGGAGAAAAAGGGGGAAAATTGAAGGGGAAAAAAAAGCTAAGGCTAATAATACAATCTAGTGCTGGTCCGAGGAGCTGTGATGTATTTAGATAACACTGGAAATCCCTGCTGAGCCCCAGTAGGAAACAAGTCACTGAATTCAGACACATTTCAGGCAGAGTTCAATTTAACTATGAAAAACAAATTATGATTCCAATTTCGTCAGGGCCAGCAGAGAAGGTCCTGGTGGCCCTGACAGCTCACCACTGGTGAAGTGTCAGAAAGATCAAAAAAGCCACTGTGATCATTTGTCTGGGTTTTGTTTAAAGCAGGAAAGATGTTACACCGGTGCCTTTCTTTCATACAGCTCATCTTATTTTATCTATTTCATTTTATGGTAATTTGGAGCACCGAATGAAGAACCTCCCAAAGACAACTACATGTCTTTTATTTTCCAAACAGGTTTTGTTTAGCCACTAAGCAATAGTCCCAATATCATTTTGGCAGGTATGCATTAGCTGTCAACTACTTTAGAATATATCCGGCTAAATGCAACCCACTTTTCGACCAAAATCTGCAATCAACCATTATAAAATTGTAAATTGCCAAAACGATTTTAGCTGTCAAAGATAAACGGCACAGCTCCATATGTTGCACCCATTGTGCTAGAATGCTTTTAATTGCTTTTGTTTTAATACTGGTCATTTAGCTCTCCAGCTAACAGATTTATAGGCTTTCAGATTTCAAATAAATTCATTCGGGCTTCAGCCCGGACGGTGTATACCATTCAGACCGTCTTTTTTTACAACGTTCAATCAATGTAAAATGCTTGATGAGGAAGTTCCCTAAAATCTACTTGTCTCAAACTCTCCTCTTGTAGTATGGCATCAAAAAGAAGGAAGAGAAGGAAGCCGAGGCAGCAGCTGCGATGGAGCAGGCCTCCGAGGGCAGCCTCACCCGTCCGAAGAAGGCGGTCCCCGCCGGCTGCGGCGACGAGGAGGAAGAGGAGGAGAGCATCGTGGATACGGTCATGAAATTCCTTCCGGGCCCGCTGATGGATATGTTTAATAAAAAGTAACAGTGTTTCCGAGAGATAACTGATTGTCAACTCCTTAGAATCTCCATCTAACCGAGACTAATGCCATTTACCCCCCCCACCTGAACCCGCTGCCACCCCCTTTCTACATAACCCCTCCGACAACCCCCGCTTCTAAGTGTCCTGACGTTGAGCGACGGGCCATGACTTTGCTCTTGACTTAAACTGTCCGATCTGTGAAGATGTTTCATACCCATCCATCCGTTCAGGTGGACTCTAATCTATTGATATCGAGACTATAACTTTACACACGACATTACGAAACGCCCTCACAGATCCAATACCTTAACCTCAAGACAAAGCTGGTGCCATGTTTTCCAAATGCCCGGGTCTTAGAAAAAGAGCAGATATCAGCCATCGTCCATCCATTTTGTTTGTAAATAGCCTCTGGTTGAAAATTTAAAAAAAAGAGAGAACTATATGTAAGAAAAAATATAACATATTTCAAGATGACTAAGAGTATAAGCCATATTTTTAACTTTTAAGAAATTATCCAAATCATATCAAAATTTGATTGACTTTTCCTCTATGTTCCCGCTATTTGCATTTTACTGAGTTTTCCATTCAAAAGATTCAACTCCATTAACTGTCCCTCGTATTCTTGCCGGTTTAGTGTGAATATAAAAGATGAGAGCTGGTATGTAAGAGAGACTGAACCAGAAAGATAAAGAATTGGTCATTCCAGATGACCTTTTTTTCCAAGCATGCCGTTGTGAACATTTGTAAGGTACATTACATATACGAAAAAAAGAAAAAAAACATTTCATTGGTTATGATGATGGAATATATATATATATTTGAGGCAATAACTTGTTTTCCATTTTATTTCAAGGAACTCTTAATATCCATGTATAGCGGGCGATGAATGAATTTGTGTCTGAACTGTTCTTCCATGGAGAATACTGTAAATGTCTTCGATAAAAGCGAACTGGTGTGGAGCCATTATAGATAAGCTTTCTCTCACAAAGCACTAGTTACTATAAATGTTTGTGTTATGATACATTTCTAATATGTCCTGTGGCAAGTATTGTCAGTTCTGCTTCTGCTGTAGGACGTGTGAATTTTTGACCGCCAGGCTAATTAATTTGGATGTAGAGAATTTCGTGTTTATTTTTTAATTTGACTTTGTAAGATACATGTTCTTTTTCCTACTCCCTTTTCTTCTTCTGCTTCTTCTTGTTCTTCTTTCTTCTTCTTCCTCCTCCTTTCGTCTTCTTTCTTCTTCTGCGTCTTCTTCTTTCTTCTTTCATAAACGCAACTATGTTGTGAACACACTATATGTGAACAGACAGTGACAATGGTGCAATATATTGTTCGAAATGAAGTTGTCCTGTGTCCGTTGGTTAACTGAAGGGATTGCAAATCCTGGATCAGCAATAACAGACAATCTTCGTTGTTGTGTGTTTTAACGTAACCCTCACTGTGTTAGTCAGAGTCAGACGCAGCACTTACGCGGTAGGAACAGTGACGCCTTCCTATAGGTCACAAATGTTCGGCTATTTAAACGTCCAGTCCAGAGAAAAGTAGGGGGTGGGGGGGATTCGTTCCATGTTGTAAAGTGTCCCGGTTGCACGTTCTAAAACGACGATCCAGATGTTGCTGCTTTTATTTTTGTTCTTTTTGAAGATGAATGAAGCGATATTCAACATTTCAGAGAATACGCCATAAAGGACGGAGGACTCCCATTGTCAGTCGTCTCCGTTCCGTTCTGCTACGTGAAGGCACCACCGAATTAGCGAAATTACAGGAAAAAGGAAAAAAAAACAAGTGTGGTCAGATGAAAGAGGTTAAAATTCCTAATACTTTTGCGTTGGCCTTATTTATTTTTTTATCTATCAATTTCTCCGCAGTGTCTTGCTCAAACATTCCAGATTTTCCTGACATTCCACAAGACCTGACGCTGGTCACGAAACCCTTTCCGTTGATGACGGTGTTACTTACACGCACGTGACGAGTAGCCAAAACTCTTCTTCTTCTTTTTTTTTTAACGTTCCTGTAATATAGTTACGAGTGTGAATCTGAATTTCCTATATGCGCTAAGATTCAACAAATGACCATGTCAATGTCGATAGCTGCGTTGCCTGCCGTGTACAGAAAAAAATATGTCGCGTATGTGTGCTTATTACCGGTTGAAAATGCATTAGATCTTAATTGTGATAAATCTTGTTAGAGAAGCATACTTTTGATCCACATGCACACGTCCACTACTGTTGGCCTCTTTTCTGAAACGCCATTAGTATTTGCCCCCGGTGTCGTCCTTCGTGGTCAGCACAAAGCTGAAACGGCGATTTAAACCTCAACCTCGGGGTGCATTAAGGATAACATCGGCCCTTAATCAAGCCCCGTTGGTGGTTACAAAAAGTAATCATAAGGCACAACGTAATCACTTGTAGAGCACTTTCTTGAACGTCCTGTGATTTTAGCGTAGTACTTGTGAACAGCCATCCCATCTTTGTTCTGACGCGGTGTGAACGGCTGATAGTGACGACCAATAGTTGTTGAATGCGCCTCTTTCCGTCAGTTACCGGAAAAGAAAAAAAGGTTATCCAATCAAACCAAAGAACGGTGTCCACTTGTATTAGACTTGGTGAAGGTGTCCCATTGTTCTAAATGTGTTTAGTGCATGTCTTAGTTTGAATATTCTCAGGTATTCTAGGTTTTGTTTCAAATGTTTTACAAATGTACACATTTATTTTTTCTTCTTAAAGTAGTGTCGATGTTCTGTCCAGAAGTACAGTCGCCCCCTTGTGATGAAATTTACCAGTTTTCGTTGCGAGGGGCTCGCCGAGCACACGCCACCTTTGTTTGGCCTAATAACATTATAGAAAGCTAAGCTAATTACTGCCCACTCGAGTCCTATAACGAACGTCCCAGCAACCAGTCATCAGACATGACGTGTGCGGAGTTATGTCGTGGTACCCCTGGGTGTTCCCCCAGACTGCTCTGAAATTGGATCAACCTTTACGTCACTTCCGCTAATGTCATCTCTGATATATTTGCCACCATTATCTAAACGGTTGCCTATCGATCGCGCCAAAAATGGCATGTCGACGACCAACTGCCCAAACCAACTGCCCAAGTCATGTGTAATCGGTACTTCGTCGACTTGTGTAAACGCCCATGCCAGATAACGGGTGATCCACATTTCGTTTCATTCATTTGAAAGCCTTTTTTTGTATGTGCCGCTCATTCAGCCATGGACATGACAAAAAACTGCCAGACAAATATGCCACTTAAAAAAAGATATTGCTTTGATGTGACTTGAATGTAAGTGTCTGATGTTTCTCTCTCCTTGCATCTGTCTTTGTGTGGAGAAGATGCTTATTCTGGTGTAGTTTCCTTCATTTCTTTTTCTTGTCTGTAGGCAGTCTTGTTTCGTCCTATGGTAATTTGTATTTTGAGAAAAGCCTTGTGTTTATTCTGTGCGTTATTTTGTACTGTAAGATCTTCTCACCCTTCTCCCTCTCCCCCCCCTCCTATTTGTTGATAAAATGTATGCATGCTTATGGTGTGCAATGTAGGCAAGGTTGTTGATGTAACTGTTTGTGTCTCCTCTGTGTTACAAAGCTCCACCTGTTAGCCTCACTTGCATGCCATTTTAGACAGATATTTTAGTCTGTAACATTCCTGCAAAAAAAAAATTGGAATCACAGCACACTGAGAATAAAGTGATTTCATATAATTTGTTCATCGTCCTGTGTTTCTGCGTTCGACCAGTGTTACAGCAGGCCTGCGGCTAAGGCTCCCTCTGTGCACAGGGCAAAGTCCTTTAGATACGTAGTGATAGAGACTTGTTGTGTATTTCTGACGCGGAAGTCAAGTAAAACCCATAATTTGTGAGACTGTGGTAGCCGTAACATCCACAGTCATAGATGTCACAACCCGATCCGTATCGGAAACCCGATTTGCTCTAACCTCAAACTCAACCTAACCGTAACCTTAACCACGCTTACCCTGCGCCCGCGTGAGCCAAAAATAACAACATGGCGTATGCATAGAACAACATGGCACATGCATAGAACATGGAACATGCGTAGAACAACATGGAACATGCATATAACAACATGACACATGCGTAAAACAACATGGAACATGCGTAGAACAACATAGCATATGCATGGAACAACATGGCACACACGTAGAACATGGAACACGTGTCGACCAACATGGCACATGTGTCGACCAACATGGCACATGCATAGAACAACATGGCACATGCGTAGAACAACATGGCACATGCGCAAAACAACATGGAACATGCGTAGAACGACATGGCACGCGTAGAACAACATGGAACACGGATAGAACAACATGGCACATGCGTAGAACAACATGACATGCGTAGAACAACATGGAACACGGATAGAACAACATGGCACATGCGTAGAACATCATGACACATGCGTAGAAGACCATGGAACATGCGTAGAACAACATGGCACATGCGTAGAACAAATCGGGTTTCCGCTGCGGATCGGGCACTTACAGTAGATCCTGTTTTCCGTTGCATGGCATCCATTAAGAAAGAGTGTGCAAAGACCTTCAATGTTTATCACATGTTACTGTTTTTGTCAGTCTATGAAGTGCAACTCTCTGTTGTTCTTTTTGTTTTTCATCTCAACATGGCTGTTATGCATTTTTCGCATTTTTCCCCCCAAGGGATTTTAACATCTATTCAATAAAAGCGAAAGGGCTGTAAACAGAATGCTCTGTGTCGTTCAAATCATGATTGGATAATCATTCCCCTATGAAAAACAAAAAAAAATAAGAAAGGAAAAAAAAGATATGAACCGGTAACCGTGTCCGGCTGATTACGCCACAGGGACATCAAAGTTATACAAATAACCTACGTATCTCTCTTAACAAAGTCGGTTTCCCACAAGCGGCTCCGTGATATGGGTTAACGCATCGAACACATCCGCTGTAGCAATGGTAGAGGAGTGCCGAGCAGGGACTGGGGACATCCGTAACATTCCGGGTTACCAAAATGCAAGGGCAAAAAAACAAAAACAAGTGGCGGTTGGCATTAGCATAAAGTTAACTGATTACAATGCTGTGACCTTTGCAGCCACACTTCCTGGCCAAGTGTTGCTGCGGATTTTAAATGAGATGCGTTCAAAAGGTTGCTGGCATCATGTTGTTTGTTTACCTTCAAATAACGTGTCAATACATTTCACTTTTAAAGGTGAGCCGCCATCTCCATCTCCGTCTTAGATGCAGTTTTGTATTCACCTAAAAGACACCCCTTTTTGGGGGGGAGGGGAGGGGGGTAACAATGGAAGTTTCAAATTATTATTAAATCACATAGCAGAGTTGATAGCTCACAAAAATACCCTTTCCTCTCAAGTTTTGTTTAACGCATCCCATACTGCACAGACTGTGGCTTTGCTTTGGTGCTTGGTTTTTTCAAACGTTTGCATGCGGTTTGCATTGTGCAGGGGGGAAACCAAATCCCCCACAGTATCTGTTGCAACAGATGTGTGCGGCTTCATGCACCGTCAGTTCCTGAGCCGAGATAGCTCCCATCACAGAGATATAGGTAATGCTTACTGCCATTTTAACATTTATATTTAACTGAAGAGACTCAGCTGAGCGCCGATGCTCTTACCCAGAAACGCCCCGCTTCACATCACGCACTTACACAAATTCACATCTGGGAGCTGGTGTCGCCTTATCATCTTCCCAATATTGCCTCTTATCAAATCTATAGCCTCATAGCACGACGCATTTGATTGTATTCTAAATGATCGCGCAAGGTTTATTCTTGTCTTCTTTAGAAACACTGCTATATTACCATGGTTTTCCCTGTAAAGCAGCATCAGCACCACTTCAGGCCAAAAGCTTTCTGCAAAGCACGAGCAGCAGAGCCCGTCCGCCGGTCTCTCAGCAGGAAATCAATTCCATTAGCATTCATGCTCCGAGCTAGTCCTTTCAGGCCCAGCAGCCTTAGTGCTCTCCAACCACCACTCACGCTGAGGGGGCAGCCGTGGCTCCTGGGGCTGCCTATAGACCCGACCGTCAATTATCTGTTTTCTGCTGGGCATTTGCCACAAAAGCCGTCAGTTTAAGCAGACTGATGCTAAAGTCTTAGTTCAACAGAAAAGGGTTTTTTGTTTTGTTTCTTTTTTTCTTTTTTTCTTTTTTTGTTTTGTTTGTCTTTTCTTCACTCTGGTTGTAATCATGAGCTGGATCGTCTCCTCTCATCTTCCAAGAATGAGCTTTACCCAACAATTAGAAAACCCTCTGATTCAACCCAGTTATCTAAACCAGGTATTTGTAAGTAAAAATGAAACTGAAAGATAAACATTTTCAACCAAAATGTCCAGTATGATTGATGTTCGACTGCATTGGTGAGCTACTTCCTGGTTCCACTTGCAGGAATGACCAGCCCATACTTTACCATTGGTACTAGTAACCATCGATACCCTACCTGGCTAACCAAACTGAAAAGTCATAGATAATAGGAAATCATGTACCCAGTCTAACTGAGGCTCTAGGGTTTTTTGTCGTCGAAAGGACAGGCTCATGTTACATAGCACCATAAGACATCATTATTAAGCAATGTCTAGCAGTGGTCGGTCCCATGTCCACAATCTCCAAAATGAAGCCAGTGAGTAAGATGATATCATAACTGCACATATGCAAAATAGCAAACATACATATATATACACACATATATATACACACACACACACACACACACACACACACACATATATATATATATATATATATATATATATATATATATATATATATATATATATATATATGTCAGGTTGTGAAAAACCAGAATTGCCCCTCAAGTAGACAAACATCCTGGAATCATTGGAATGTCAATAAAAACGTCTATGAGATTTTTCACTATAGTCCCCGGGTTACGAACGAGTTCCGTTTTTGAGTCTGTTCTTATGTCGAATTTGCATGTAAGTCGGAACAGGTACGTACAGTTCCCATGTAGCGTCAATTAGTCAAACGTTTGTCTTAGTATATAGTATATCCATCCATCAATTATAACCGAACCGCTTATCCTGCTCTCAGGGTCGCAGAGATGCTGGAGCCTATCTCAGCAGTCACTGGGCGACAGGCCGATATCGTATATATTTGACCGAAAACATAATAATGCAGTAATAATAACAAATGTAACTGCAGTACCGTATTTATAATTGAGAGAGACAATGTGTGTGTATAGGTATGAAAAAAAACTTAAAATAAAAATTTCTTATATTTCAAACTCCCCACCTGCCACTGTCCCGGGAGCGGGTCGCGACCGGCGGAGGCCGGCCGTTTGACGCCAGAAACGAGGGCCCGCTCGGGGCCCGCCTCCCCTCCTCACCGGGTAAGTGAAAAACGATAAGAGCGTTTCACCTCTCTCTTAACGCTTTATTATTTCCACTTTGGTTTCAGTCAGGACCGTTTCCCTTTTCTTCGATGCATCACCATCACTTGCATCAGATTGGGAGGGTAAACATACGAAAATGTTAAGTCAAAACACAACGCACACAACGTTTGTGCGACCCGACTTAACGGTGTGGCGTTGTTCTCCCTTGGGCCGACGAACCGCCTGAAACGCGCAGTGTTTTCAGCGTCGCGCAAAGTAGTCCGTCCGTTCATTACTATGAACCGTTGTGTGTAACTCGATTTTTCTTTTTAATATATATATAAATAATGGGCTTTGCGGAGGCTGGTTCGTAAGTGCAGGCATTCATAAATCAAGCGTTCGTAACCCGGGGCTACCTGTATCTGCATGCCTGAGACTATATATACAAGCTGGCATGTGCAGTATGTAACGGCATACGATAGATATCTTTCAACACAATAGAAATCAATATACTGCTGTGTGTGTGTTGCAGCAGTGAGACAAACAACACATTAACAGCTGCAGAGGGAAGAGTAATGACTAACCAGCAATTCATAACCAGCCGTTCTGTATTACCCTACTGCAAAACATAGCAACAGCCAACTGCTCTTAAAAAAGAAAAAAAAAAGGAAAACAGCTTTATTCATTTTCCACATTCATGCCTGTCATCTTACATTCAGGGCACACACACACACACAGAAGAGGAGAGATCCTCCTGTTTTGCATATTTTGATTACATGCAAATAAGCGTTGGAGAGGAAAGTGTGATTCATTTTGAATCCATCAGTCGGCCATTTGACTGCCATCAGGCATGCAGGGGAATCTCCAAACCCCATCGTTGAGCTTTAAGTCCCGTGGAGCTTGATAGGTATCACAGTATCCCAAGGAGGCCCAGATTGACAAGTCCATTCACACTGGATTGGGGCGGCAGTGGCAGCTGAGATGGAGCTGTAATGGGCTGAGTTAATGAACACAACAGGCCGGAGACCTTTCCCGCAGTATCAGGGGCAACCCTGGGAGCTCCCTCTCCACCTAGCGCAGTGACAGGGCATGATGTGTTGGAGTCTGATGTATTATTGGGCATTTCATTTCAGGACAGAACCTCGAGAGAACTTTCCTCCATTTCACCATGTTAAAAGGAGAAAACAACTGGGCTGGGAAGGATTAAAAAAAAAAAAGGTCCATTCATGAGCACATCATGACCTCAATTAGAGAGCATTTCTCCTCTGAGTCTGAGGTGGTGGTACACTTTGAAAGTAAGATTGTGCCACATATTTTCTAAGAGGTCTAAGAGGCCTGCATTATATATAAAATGCTCTCCATAAATAGATGATCCACGGTGGTGCATGAATACTTCATGTCCCTCCAAAGGGAATTGCAGGATGCAAACAGGAAATTCTCTGCTGCCTATGAATGCTTTGGTTGTTCAATAACTTATCGTTTCCATCAAGGAAGCTGTCAGTACCATTCATTCCATTCGGTAATGTTGCCTGTCTCCTCTTTCGTCTAGCATTTCATTATCCAGTGGCCTCGCTGTAAACGTGACTGACTCTCTTTTAACCAGTATGTTTCAAATGTATCATCTATGTCACAGTGCAGAACCATTTCTAATGCATATAATACGCACTATAAATCACCTTGGTTGTTACTCTCCTATGTAGAGTATATTATATGATAGAAAACTTTGCTAATTCAGGTAAAGTCAACTGAACATAATATAGCTTTTGTAGCAGTCTCCTACCATCTTTTATCAACAGGTCACCCAGTTTCAGAGGTGCAGATCCTTGAACTGCCCAGTGTATCCACAGTCCATCCATTATCCAAACTCTTATCCTGCTCTCAGGATGCTGGAGCTTATCCCAGCACTCATTGGGCAGCAGGCGGGGAGACACCCTGGACAGGCTGCCAGGCCATCACAGGGCCGATACACACATACACATTTACACCTAGTGGGAGGAAACTGGAGCACCCGGCGGAAACCCAAGCAGAAACAGGGGAGAACATGCAAACTCCATACAGACGACGACCCCCAAAGTTGGACTACCCCGGGGCTCGAACCCAGGACCTTCTTGCTGTGAGGTGGCCGCGCTAACCACTATCCACAGTCTCCTAATAATAAAGCCCAGTGTGAAGTGCCTCATAAGAGTGGTTGGGTGTAATGGGCCTTGCTCAAGGGCATTTGCACAAGCAGCCATTGAGAGTAACGGCAAGTCTCCCTGATTCCCTTTCTCCACTTAGATTTTCCAGCTTGTTCTACCCCCTCGGGTGGCGCTGCTCCTAAAGCTGTACTCTACACTGATGACATGTTCATAGCACAGTCTCATTTAAAGCATGGCTTCACAGTCTCGATTTAGAGAGTCTTTTTTCCCCCAGCACGGTCTTATTACTTTTAAACACAATGCACTAAATATTGCAGCACATTTCGCCAGCATAAATCTACAGCCGTAATTCCAAGAAAGCGCTGCTTTGGATTAAGCTCTGCTGAGCTGCAAAATTGAACTGCCAGCCGTCTACGGAAGTTTGATAACAGAGGGCAATGCGCTGAACCTGACATCTGAATTTCCACTCTGAGGAGGCCATAGAGGAGAGCGGTGCAAAGCGAATCACCCCTTAATACCCCTCTCTTACCCTGCTCCCTACCTCCTTCCTATGGTTGTTAAGGTGAGAGGAGAGGGGGGGTAAAATGCATCACCAGGATAAAGACTATGTTTGGTTTCCCAAAGGATGCTCCTTGATATCTAATTACCCAACTGATTAATGAAGCATCTGGGCCACTCAGCCTCGGTTCCCTTGTCGCAGCTCTTTATCCACCCACCCAGAGAAGCCTGCGTTTTGACAATTTGAACCATTCAGAATACCGCTTACATATTGTGGGTGGAAACCTAATTGCTGCAGATTTAGCATAAGATGCTCATTTGTTCTTCAGTCAAGAGAAGGGCCTAGATTTATGCATAAACACGCCGCATGGCATAAGGCTAATGGGCAGCATTGACATTAAAATGCCTGTTTTTGTTTCACAAGTGCTGCTCGAGTCCACCGTGAACTCTCTCAACTTACCGACTTCAAGACAGGGTCATTTACTGAGAAGCCCTTAATGCCAAATGGTATTCTGAGCATTCCTCGTTGCTTAAAATGCAGGTTATCCTCTGCTTTAAGGATCATAGTGTACTGTAGTGGAGTGCTCTCAGGATGAAATTTCAACATTCATAAAGCAATTCATATCATGTCCAGCATCTCGACTAGGATTAGCGAACGTCCCCTAATCATTTCCAAGCTAGAAATAATTCCCGAAACATAAAATAAATTATTACTTGACATTAATCATTTTGTCAACCAGTGTCTTTGAGTACTGAATACCCCCATGAACTAGCAGTTATCAAGACACTCACGGCGTTGTGAACCCTTTGACGTCACATCTTATACGGCTTCTATGGTGAAAGACCTAAGACAGAGAACTGACTGAGCGGAGATCCTCCAAGATCTGCCAGACATGCCTGAGCATAACAGCAACAACATCACTGTCGTAATGACAGTGTGTGTGTGTGTGTGTGTGTGTGTGTGTGTGTGTGTGTGTGTGTGTGTGTGTGTGTGTGTGTGTGTGTGTGTGTGTGTGTGTGTGTGTGTGTGTGTGTGTGTGTGTGTGTGTGTGTGTGTTCTCCTGGATCACCACCTTGCCATGGTGGAGAAGTTTGCATGTACCAATGATCCCACGAGCTATACCGTCCAGAGCTTGGCTCCTTGTAGGGTCACCCAAGGTGGACAGGTCAAGCAGGAGGTTCCAGACGAAGTGTGATCCAACAAAGACCTCAACGGCAGAACTGGCGGAAGATGTCTCCTGGTCACAACAGCATTGAAGGTGGATGAAGGCTGCAACAGAGGGTGGTCCCCAATCGTCTTGGTTCTCCATGCCACTGGACTCTGGCCATCCCCTGCCAAGGACCGTGTGGTGGCTGCAGGTGCATCAGCCACTCCACATAAAAAGCTGTCACACACAGGCGTCCTCCCATTATGTGGCTCCAGGACCGGCCTCTACACCCACCCGAGAACCCAAAGGGGGGACGGTCATACTCGACCCCAAGTGACCGCCGATGATAATGATGATGGTGTGAGTGTGTGTGTGTGTGTGTGTGGGTGAGTGTGTGTGTGTGTGTGTGTGTGTGTGTGTGTGTGTGTGTGTGTGTGTGTGTGTGTAAGTCATGTACTGTGCTTGACTACAGATATGGGATAAATCTTCCATTATGTGAGGTTTTCCCCAAAACAGAAATAACTCAATAATGTTCAGAGCAACAACAGTGATAGCGATAATCATCATAATCACAATGTGTCAGCTATTATTCTTGGTCAACACTCTTCAGTTTAACTTGCACATTCGCAAAAACATTTAATATCAGATTCTTTACGACTTGATCCAAATAATATTCTTATTAGTGACTCTCTCGCAAAGTTTTCTAGTAAACTATTTCGGCTTCCATTGATTTGGTGTACTCTTTCCACCCCTGACTAAGAGTTTGTGGGGCGTCCGAGTAGCAGAGTGGTCTATTCCATTGCCTACCAACACGGGAGTCGCTGGTTCGAATCCCCATATTACCTCCGGCTTAGTCAGGCGTCCCTACAGACACAATTGTCCGTGTCTGTGGGTGGGAAGCCGGATGTGGGTATGTGTCCTGGTGGCTGCACTAGCGCCTACTCTGGTCAGTCGGGGCGCCTGTTCGGGGGGGGGAGGACTAGGGGAAATAGCATGATCCTCCCACATGCTACATCACCCTGGCGAAACTCCTCACTGTCAGGTGAAAAGAAGCGGCTGGTGACTCCACATGTATCGGAGGAGGCATGTGGTAGTCTGCAGCACTTCCCGGATCGGCAGAGGGGGTGGAGCAGCGACCGGGACGGCTCGGAAGAGTGGGGCAATTGGCCGGATACAATTGGGGAGAAAAAGGGGGTAAGAGAAAAAAAAAACTAGTTCTATGTCCATGGAGTTGGTGTACTCTTCCCACCCCTGATTAAGAGTTTGTAATCAACAAAATAGCATGCAAAGCTTATTGATAATGTACATAGTTGTGTGTGTGTGTGTGTGTGTGTAATGTAAAACACTGTGGTCTTAAGAATACATCTTGCATTATTAATATGGGGCACAGATAAGTCTGCTCATTTATTCAGTGAGTCTGAGACTGTCAGATTACTGAATATATCCCACTGTGATTACTGCACCTGCAAAGCAAGCAAGTTTCTTTTCTTCCAGTGGGTAGCACAACAATGGAGATGTTCTCCATTTAAATTGGATCTGGGAAGAAAAGAAGAAAAGACAGCGCGAGGGGGAAGATAGAGTGGGAGAACAGTGTGTAAAATTATAAAGTGAACTATGAAGTGAACAGATGAGGTGAACATGCTTGGGGTGGGGGGCAGCAGGACCAGCCACGCTCCACTTGCTAAACTGACACCAAACCACTGGAAAGGAGCCATGTGAAGGGTTTATAATTGGGATGGGAAAAAAGAAAGAAAGGAAAAGACAAGAGCCGCAGCTGACTTAATGTGCCGATGAAACCGCTGGGAGTATCAAGGAGCAACTCAGAAGTCTGTTGGATTGTATTCCACACTTACACCTCCACTTAGGAAGGTGGATTACAGGACACATTATCTCTGGGTTTTATCTGTCCCCACCTCGCCTTATTTCTGAACTTAAGATAAAGTCTTATTGAGTAGTTTTCTGAATGACCAGAATTCTCGAATACCAATCTCCATTCAAGAACCGCCATCCGTAACTTGAGGCAATGTCTCCTCCGAGTCTCAAAATCACCTGCAAACTTCACAACAAAAGGGCTGGGATTAAATCTATCGACCTATGGAGGCAATGGTGATAATCACTAAGCTTTAACAAATTACCATAATTTATTCTATTTTGTACTTCCATTTTTTTTTATAACCACAATTGCTTAATTCTTCCAATGAACAATATGTGTGTGGTGAACAGCTCTGTGTATGCAGCCACATATGCAGCAGAAAACTGACCGCAGTACGTCTGACCAGTCTCTGTCTGCACCGCTGGAACCTGCCAAGGATACAACATGTTTCCCCTCTCCCTAAATCAGCCTGCTCTCTCAGCAACATCTATTGTGGCACGTTGTCGTTGTGTAGAGGGCCAAGGGGCACCAATGTCACCCCCCTGAGGAGACACAGCAGAAACACAAACATACACACACACACACACACACACACACACACACACACACACACACACACACACACACACACACACACACACACACACACACACACACACACAGTCTTGGCACTCAACGATGAATTCCAGAAACACAAAATAGCCGCAAACCTCCATAACAGCAAAGGGGATTGTGTTTTTGTTTTTTATTACTTTTTTTGTTTTCATCCCCAGGTGTAGTGCTGAGCGAAGACCTCTTATTTTCTGGTACACAAGGAGCTAATTGACAGAAGACACCAAATGAGGGTTTAGTCTCTGTTGGTGATACGATTTTAATTGGATTTTTTTTTACTTTTTAGATGAGTCTCACGGGGTCTCGCTCTCTCAGTTTGGCCCCGGCACCCGGTTTTGACACGTCTTTCTGTAAAGCTGATTTAATCTCTTGGTGTTGCTTGAGTGTCCTATTCATCATGCTGAGGCTTGCTTTGGATTTAGTCTTGTTCCGGAAACAGGAAACATCTCCGGCTCACAAGACAATCAGGCACGGAGTACACTTTACTCTGAAAAGCATGCAAAATATCATACACCAATGCCGTCATGAAGCAAGGAGGAGGTGCAACATGAATATATTTGTGCACGTTAGGTCTACCGTTGTGGTGAAGAGGCAGCTGGGCCGGAAGGCAAAGCTCTCAATTTACCAGTCAATCTTCGTTCCAACCCTCACCTATGGTCATGAGGTTTGGGTAGTGACCGGAAGGGTGAGATCACGGAAACAAGCAGCTGAAATGAGTTTCCTCCATAGGGTGTCTGGGCTCAGCCTTAGAGATAGGGTGAGGAGCTCGGACATCCGGAGGGAGCTCAGAGTAGAGCCGCTGCTCCTTCATGTCGAAAGGAGCCAGTTGAGGTGGTTCAGGCATATGATTAGGATGCCTCCTGGACGCCTTCCTTTGGAGGTTTTCCGGGCACGTCCAACTGGGAGGAGACCCCAGGGAAGACCCAGAACTCGCTGGAGGGACTACATGTCCAATCTGGCCTGGGAATGCCTTGGGATCCTCCAGGAGGAGCTGGAGGGCGTTGCTGGGGAGAGAGGGACATCTGGGGTGCCCTACTTAGCTTGCTGCCACCACAACCCGAACCCGGAGAAGCGGCTGAAGATGAATGAATGAATGAATTAATAAATGAATGAACATTAGGTCTACACTTTAGGCCTGCACCAGGTTCAAGGAATGATATTTGAAACTCAAAATAAACAATGAAAAAATTACCCTAGAGTCTGGATAGCGTAGCGGTCTATTCTGTTGCCTACCAACAGGGGGATCTCTGGTTCGAATCCCTGTGTTACCTCCGTCTTGGTTGGGCGTCCCTACAGAACAATTGGCCATGTCTGCGGGAGGGGAGCCGGATGTAAGTATGTGTCCTGGTCGCTGCACTAGCGCCTCCTCTGGTCAGTCGGGGCGCATGTTCAGGGGGGAGGGGGAACTGGGGGGACTAGCTTGATCCTCCCACACGCTAGCGGCTGGCGACTCCACATGTATCAGAGGAGGCGTGTGGTAGTCTGCAGTCCTCCCTTGCTCGGCAGAGGGGGTGGAGCAACGATCGGGATGGCTCGGAAGAGTGTGGTAATTGGCCAAGTACAATTGGAGAGAAAGGGGGGGGGTGAAAAAAATACTCTAGTACAAATCTTAGATATAAGGTTTGCATTTAATGAGTAAATTATCCTTACAAAAGATCTGGGTCATTTGAACACATTGTCAATGCTGTTGTATAAGAAAATCTTTCTAGTTTGTACTGGTGTTCCCACTTTTCTGTCCTGTCAACAACTATAAGAACTCTCTCCTGGGTCACTTTACTTAGTCCAGGAGCTTTGTCTTTTGGGTATTTGCTGCAAATTGAAATGAGAAGTAACTTATTGCTTTGGGTTACTCAGTCTATTGCGCTACATGGCATGTTACAAATGGTGCAGGGAGACACAATAGATCAGTGTCAGCACTACTGCTTCACAGGAAAACGGTCCTGGTTTTGATCCCTTTTAATAGAATAGAATAGAATAGAATAGAATAGAATAGAATGCTCTTCATTTACTCTCTGCATTTAACCCATCCTAGCTGTGTAGCTAGGAGCAGTGGGCAGCTGCAGCACCCAAGGACCAACTCCAGTTCTTCTTTCCATTGCCTTGGTCAGGGGTACAGACAGGAGTATTAACCCTAACATGCATGTCTTTTTTGATGGAGAAAACCGGAGCGCCCAGAGGAAACCCATGCAGACACAGGGAGAACATGCAGACTCCACACAGAAAGGACCGTCTTCTCTCTGTGCTCCCGTACATTTCCTCAAGATAATCCAATTTCCTCCAAAGACATGTACATTTGGTGAATTGAACACTCCAAATTGCACAAAGGTAATGGTCAGAAACTATGTGTGTGTGTGTGTGTACGTGTGTGTGTGTGTGTGGGGGGGGGGGGTAACCCATCCCAGGTCTCTTCCTGCCTAGTCTTCATACCGTCTGAATATGGATTTAACGAGTATAGCAAATTAATAAAATAAGATATTGTTTTGCACTAGGATATACACTGACATGAGATTTTCTCTCTTTTTACTTCAGAATGAAACACAATATCAGTTCTGCAGTTCACGAACCTCTTAGGTATCTAATGAGCCTATGAGCCAGCAGAGCTCATCTGGTCGTCGTTCAACACTAGTATTTTTCTGCGATAGTCTATTCTTAGGACTTATAAATATTCAGTTCATCCATAATTATCTTGATTATAATCAAGCGTTAAACACTCATATGTAATTAAACACTGCAGGGGGTGCGAGACCCAAACACTTTAATACAGTATTTACAGCTCACCAACAGCCTATTGGTGAGCTAATGAACTTCATTATCAATCAACAATTGATTAACTGTATATTTTCACTGGCTATCTCTTTTTTTTTCCAAAAATTTATTTCTGATTTTTCTCCCAATTTAGTGGCCAATTGATCCCTATTTTAATTCAAACACCCAGCCTTGTATTGCATGCGTTCGCCAACTGCATCTCTCCGGCCGACAGTCTCGAAGGAGACGCCTCCCCACTTTCGTGACAAGGCGAATCCAAGCCGAACCACTGTTTTTCCGACACACACAGAGACGCATTCACATGACGAACACAAGCCGACTCCGCCCCCCTCCCGAAGACAGCGTTGCCAATGATTGCTGCTTCATCGAGTCCGGCCATAGTCGGATCTGACGAGACCGGGGCGCGAACCCCAGTCCCCAGTGGGCAACTGCATCGACACCAAGCCGATGCTTAGACCGCTACGCCACCGCGGACTTTCACTGGCTATCTCTTGAGTATAGATAGATAGATAGATAGATAGATAGATAGATAGATAGATAGATAGATAGATAGATAGATAGATAGATAGATAGATAGATAGATAGATAGATAGATAGATAGATAGATTGATTCCTTGTGAGGAAATTATTTCCATAGTCAAATGCACAGACACCATAGCACAACTATAGTATATATATACACACACACACACACACACATACTATATATATACACTACCGTTCAAAAGTTTGGGATCACCCAAACAATTTTGTGTTTTCCATGAAAAGTCACACTTATTCACCACCATATGTTGTGAAATGAATAGAAAATAGAGTCAAGACATTGACAAGGTTAGAAATAATGATTTGTATTTGAAATAAGATTTTTTTTACATCAAACTTTGCTTTCGTCAAAGAATCCTCCATTTGCAGCAATTACAGCATTGCAGACCTTTGGCATTCTAGCTGTTAATTTGTTGAGGTAATCTGGAGAAATTGCACCCCACGCTTCCAGAAGCAGCTCCCACAAGTTGGATTGGTTGGATGGGCACTTCTTTGAGCAGATTGAGTTTCTGGAGCATCACATTTGTGGGGTCAATTAAACGCTCAAAATGGCCAGAAAAAGAGAACTTTCATCTGAAACTCGACAGTCTATTCTTGTTCTTAGAAATGAAGGCTATTCCATGCGAGAAATTGCTAAGAAATTGAAGATTTCCTACACCGGTGTGTACTACTCCCTTCAGAGGACAGCACAAACAGGCTCTAACCAGAGTAGAAAAAGAAGTGGGAGGCCGCGTTGCACAACTGAGCAAGAAGATAAGTACATTAGAGTCTCTAGTTTGAGAAACAGACGCCTCACAGGTCCCCAACTGGCATCTTCATTAAATAGTACCTGTTAGAGCCTGTTTGTGCTGTCCTCTGAAGGGAGTAGTACACACCGGTGTAGGAAATCTTCAATTTCTTAGCAATTTCTCGCATGGAATAGCCTTCATTTCTAAGAACAAGAATAGACTGTCGAGTTTCAGATGAAAGTTCTCTCTTTCTGGCCATTTTGAGCGTTTAATTGACCCCACAAATGTGATGCTCCAGAAACTCAATCTGCTCAAAGAAGTGCCCATCCAACCAATCCAACTTGTGGGAGCTGCTTCTGGAAGCGTGGGGTGCAATTTCTCCAGATTACCTCAACAAATTAACAGCTAGAATGCCAAAGGTCTGCAATGCTGTAATTGCTGCAAATGGAGGATTCTTTGACGAAAGCAAAGTTTGATGTAAAAAAAATCTTATTTCAAATACAAATCATTATTTCTAACCTTGTCAATGTCTTGACTCTATTTTCTATTCATTTCACAACATATGGTGGTGAATAAGTGTGACTTTTCATGGAAAACACAAAATTGTTTGGGTGATCCCAAACTTTTGAACGGTAGTGTACATATATATATATATGTGTGTGTGTGTGTGTGTGTATTGTGTGTGTATATATATATATATATATATATATATATATGTATATATATATATATAGTTACTGGGTTGATTTATTTACAGATGTACATCATATCAGCGCACACCTTACATGATAGTGTATTCATAATTCATATATACTTTTACACACTGGGAAAATGAAAAACACGTCAATCTGATTTCTTAAATGAATACACAATTCTAAACAGTTCATTCTTTGCAGTAGGTAACTCAGTCTCGAATGCATGCTAGCTGGCAAGCTATACGTGGTATGTATGCCAGCATCTTAAAGCAAAGAGTAGACGGAGAGAGAAGCAGTCTCTACCCTCCTTGTGAACCAGTGGACTGGGCAGATGTTGAAACATTGATGTGGAAGATGTACAAGTACATGAAAAAGCACCTCCTGACTGCATAGGATTTGAGCATCACCTCTGGCAGTGTGCAATGTGCACTGAAGTGCAATGAAATGTTCCTGAGAGGCACCATCATTCTCAATAAGTCATAGCTCTGTATTCACTGTTCATCTCACTGCAGTCCAAGAAAATCAGAACCAGTTTTACCCTTTAACCTCACTTTTTTGATATGCCAGTAAGTTTTCACATACTAGACATCTGACTTGATGCCTTTCTCTCTGTGATACATTGATGCAATGCAACATTTGAGAAAAAAAAGCTATTAAAATATAGCGGCAAAGTGGATGTTCAGTTCTCGAGCATCCCCCATTTGGACGCCTATTTGGATGAAGTGCCTGTGTGAATATGATGGGGCTGTAAATGGTTCCTCAACTGGAATACTGCGTTGATTTTTCATGTTTATTCCTCTTAACTAATCAAAATATAGTATAGCTGTAGTCACGTCTCCCTTAGTTAGAAAGAACTCCACAAATAACAATCCCAAAGCAAGGGCACTGAACCATCTTGAATCCAGCTGTGACCAAACTGTGACGCCGTACAGGAGAATCTCATTAATTCTCACTCCACTGAGCTCCGAGATGTCTCGTTCTCCCTCCCTGATGATGTCTGACAGCTGCCAAGCTTTTTTTTTTTCTTTCATTTTTTAGGGGAGATGTATGTTGTCACTGACTGTCTGGAGGAATTCCCTGTGCAAGACAGGGAGCAGTGCTTATGTACTATAAAAAGTTTATGAAGAAATGTGACACTTTATGCAAAAAGTCTGGTTGGTTTCGGGGAAATTAACTCAATGGGAAGCACAGTGGGCAGCTGCCTTAGAAAAAAAAACGTTTCTAAAAAAACAAGAATGATGTGATCTCTTTATCTCCTACCTTTTAATGCCTTTTATTAAAAAAAAGATTTTAATGCAGCAGCTGCAAAGAATTGTGTTCGGCAAAAACCAGACGTTACTTTTACAGTCTCTCAAGCGACTCCTCTTTCTGTTCATAGCATGCTGACACTTTCATATGTGTTTTGAAGCTTGTAATAAATGCCTGGTCTCAAATCAAAGCATCAATATAAGCTCCAGGATCTTCGCAGTTCAGATTCAGAATCAACTTTATTGGCCAATTAAGCAAATATAACCCCTCCTCTAACTGAACCCTGGTTTGAAATCATTATGCTCAAGTCTTTTTTTTTTTACTCTTAAGGAGCTTGCTGCCCTGTGAGTTGTACCACTCTGGGATGTGTATTTCTTGAATAACATCAGAAGAGGACAGAGCTCACATGGCTTAGTGGGTGTTGAACAGTGTTAGCATCATTAGCACAAGCAGTATGTTGATGGACAGAAAACCTCATATCTGTAAAAATAAATAAACTTTCGCTTCAAGTGAGAAAATCTTATTTTTCTTTTGGCTTGTTCACTGTTTTTCAGGGGTCGCTACCGCGGATTTTATAGCTTCTGGGCACAGCACCAATGGTGGTCATTGTTAACCTGGGCCTCAACTGATCCAGTATGGTCTTGTCAATCTGCATAATGATTTGGCAAAATTTTACGTCGGATGCCCTTCCTGACACAACCACTAACCCTATGGATGGGGGCCCAGGTAAAGTGCTGGATGCCATCCCAGTATTCATGGACTTGTGCCCATGCCTGTCGCCACTGAAGTCACCTTACTATGAAGAGGAGTGTTTCGAATGTGTGGCTAGTAAGCTTGCTACTGAGACAATGTCACCTTATCAAATTAATTAAATGCGAATTAGCGGACTAAGCCTTTAGCATTGACCGAGTGTCATGCTTCCAATGTCAGACTCACCCAAACGAGACGACGGGGACCGATTGCTTCCCTGCACATATTTACTCAAATTATTTAAAAAGAATCAATAACAGAGTAATAATCTATTATATTGATGGTTAGGTTCAGACTTAAGAACCAACATTTTTTTGTCTAGTTGTTTTAATATTAAATGATCATTGTTTGCCAGAATTTGTTTTGCCCACAACTCACTCACACACTCACTTTCCAGCTTTTATCCCTCGGTGTTGAAAACGGTGACAGATTTATATCAAAATAGAACTGCTGACCTGCGGGAACTGACCTGACCTGTGCTGCTGAACTCTCCTCTGACCCGTTCATTCAACAGGGGCCTTAAGAAACAACAGTATCCCCCCGTGTACACAGACCTGCATCTCGCTGCAGGATCTCAGGTGCATTAAATGTCCAAAGAGAGGCAAAGACTCAAGAGGTCAAGACTTAAAGTGCTACGATGCTATGATGAAAACACACCATTTCCACGCTATAGCATGACCATCATCTCAACTAATCTCTCATTCCGTTGTCCTTCATGGTACAGCAACCCATAACATGCAACATCACCCATCCATCCATCCATCCATTATCCAAACCGCTTATCCTGCTCTCAGGGTCGCGGGGATGCTGGAACCTATCCCAGCAGTCATTGGGCAGCAGGCAGGGAGACACTGCCAGTCCATCACAGGGCCCACACACACACACACACACACACACACACACATTCACACCTAGGGACATTTTAGTATGGCCGATTCACCTGACCTACACGTCTTTGGACTGTGAGAGGAAACCGGAGCACCCGGAGGAAACCTACGCAGACACGGGAAGAACATGCAAACTCCACACAGAGGACGACTCAGGATGACCCCCAAGGATGAACTATCCTGGAGCTTGAACCCAGGACCTTCTTGCTGCGAGGCGACCACGCTAATCACTGTGCCACAACATGCAACATATAAAACTGTAATGTATCCTAAGCATTGTACAGTACAAAATGAGTGCATACAGTTTTTGCTGGGCAGATGTGATCTCAAGTGAAAAGGATCCTGTAACTAAAGTGTCCGTGCACTGATCTACGCAGGCAGCCACTTAGGAGAACCCTCAAAACACAGTAAACTGCCATTTTGCACAAAAAAATAATATATAACCTTCTTCTTTTTTTATTTTCTTTTCAAAAAAAATATCAGGATTTATTTGTGTTTAAAAATTTGTGGTTCAATGCTTCAAGCAAGATAAGGACACAGGAAGGTGTCACATTAGATTAGGTCTGCTCAATAAATATATCAAGGCATGTTTTTAATATCAAGACATCGATCTTATAAAGTATTATAATGGATTCCCTACTATGAAGATGAAACGTGGGGGGTGCAGTTATTTAAATGGAAATTATGACTGCTGGAAATTGGAATTTTAATTTGGCCCTTGAATGAATGTGATTCTTTTTTTTTATATACGCATATAACACCGATTTTCAATATAGACAATGCTTTCTGGAGTAGGGATAAAAGCAAGAGAGATAAAGAGATATGGATCAATGGGGAGGGGGAGAAAGTGAGAGAGCGACCGAGGCACTTAATCACGCCATCTCTGGTAATCCAGCTGAGTGTATTAGCTAATATTGCGCATGCAATCTAAAATTTATATATTGCAGCTGGTGAGTTCATGAATTTACTCTCTGTTTTACCTTTCCAGCACACAGGCTATCTGATTATACGAACAACCTACATCAAATTGAATGATGGGCATCAATTTTTCCAAATAACATCTAATAGTGGATGCATATAAGAGGGCTGGAAGGGTTACTTTGAAAATGTGAGCCACTCACATCTTAAACTCCCTAATGTAAGCTGTTTTTGGCTTAACATATGTGGGAGCACTTTGCCTCCAAACCTGTGTAACATACAGTCAAATGATCAATATATGCCATTTTACAAACAGCATTACTCTGTCAATGAGCAAATCAAAGACAAATTCAAGCCTGCCTGAAATGTGCAGTGGGTAGGGCACGGCACACATATCGCCGGGGTTGTCGTTCACTTCCCTGCAGTATATCGCTCAGCAGGTACAACACGGTACGAGTGCAGCCATGGTTAGACAGTGGGTTCCTTGTGCGGTTCAGTGGGTACTGAATGGCACTACACTGCCAGAGTTACCGCTCGCTCAAATCCCACATGCTCAGATTTCATGCTCAACCCATTCTGAAGTGGTAATGAGCGATACCGAGACGAATGAAAGTTAACTTTAATCATCGACTGGGATTTCTGCTTCATTTTTGTCCCGACAGCTGGATGTAAATTGAGAGGCATAAATAAATCACAAGGCTATCTGCTGCAAGACAGCGGTATCATGGATCACTGCAATCCCAGTGCAACACTGGCTGGATGGTAACCAGGGCAGACAATGATGTGAAACTTTTTAATGTAGCGAGAAGATAATACGTGCCGAGACAACCGCCACTTCGTGCGGGGATTTAACCGCCACTTTGTGCATTACGGAGAATCCCTTCAATGAGGAAAAGTTAAAAAAAAAGAAAAGAAAAAGTGTGCAAAAAATATACAGCAATTGAGGCTGAACTCTGGGATTCCTCTGATCTGTTTTCCTCTGGCAGTGAGAACTACAAACAAGGTGTAACAGCCATTGTCGCTTGTGTGTCATCAGCTCAGCAGTAAACAGTTCCCACCCTTGTTAAAATGATATCCTAAGACCAATGCTAACACCGGCAATCTAATGTATTACAAACTACATCAAACTATTTCAGTATATGGGGGCATCCGGGTAGCGTGGCAGTCTATTCCGCTGCCTATCAACCCGGGGCTCGCTGGTTCGAATCCTCGTGTTACCTCTGGCTTGGTTGGGTGTCCCAACAGACACAATCGTCCGTGTCTGTGGGTGGGAAGCCGGATGTGGTATGTGTACTGGTCGCTGCAGTAGCGCCCCCTCTGGTGGGTCGGGGGCGCCTGTTCAGGGGGGAGGGGGAACTGGGGGGAATGGCGTGATCCTCCCACGCGCTACGTCCCCCTGGTGAAATTCTTCACTGTCAGGTGAAAAGAAGCGGCTGGTGACTTCACACGTATCGAAGGAGGCATGTGGTAGTCTCATGGCCGAATTAACCCACCAGGCCCCAGGGCATGCACGTCCATTGGACCAAACCCACCCCCCCCCCCCCGCGCGCCCACCAGATAGGCTACACAAACAATACTAAACATTGTTAAATGTAAAACTAATGCAAATCCCAGCATGGTAGTTGATGCTATGCCAATCTGCACGGCGAATCCCATGCAGATTGGCATCAATAGAGACTTTGTAGCTTGGGGCCCTGCATCAGTAGAGACTGTAACTTGGGGCCCCTGCATCAGTAGAGACTAGCTTGGGCCCTGCATCGCGATGCAGGGTTGGAACAAACGTCCCTTGCAGGGTTTGATTGGGGACCCCTACTATACGTGAACACAATACTCCTGACCTTTTGGGGCCCCTCGTGGTCCGGGGCCCTGGGGCACTCGCCCGGCATGCCCGGTCCGTAATTCAGCCTTGGGTAGTCTACAGCCCTCCATGGCTTGGCAGAGGGGGTGGAGCAGCGACCAGGTTGGCTCAGAAAATAGCGTAATTGGCCAAGTACAATTGGGGAGAAAAGCTACAAAAAAAAGAAGAAAAAAACAATGTCAGTATACTGTTCTACTGTCATATTGATTGTAGAAATGGCAGATCACTTGTCCAACAGAAGCATGGCCACATCGCCATCACATTTGATTGAGTAGGAAGGTGTTTGCTGCTGTCCTAAATGGTCAAAAATTTCAACAGCGGTATATGGAGTCTCTCCAAGCACAGCAAAGATGTCGTTTGGTAACCTGGGTCTATGGTCCAGGTGGATAAAATGTGTTAATGAAGAAAAATTATTGATTTCAGCTATGATACATACAGAGCCTGCTATCTCAAAAGCATCTCATATACAGGAGTCCAATTTAGAAGTCCAGCTTTATACTGTATATAGGGAACATTTCCTGATGTGACCCTTTATAAAAAGACCACCTCTATTCTTTGATGCACTTGGGCCGAGGGCATCATTTCCCATCTGGGTTCCCAGGAAACCTGTACAGGTGTTAAAAATCCCTCCCTTGGGTCAAGTTGTCTAAGGTGTCCTGAAGCCAGAGGGGAGGCCGGCTTGTCACTAAACAGTTTAAATCTCAGTGAGTAATATCTTTCCTGTCAGTCTCAGACATCCATCAAGGTGCCCTCAAGCGAGGCAACTGAACCAGCAGCTGCTTCGCTGGAGTTACCGAGGGGTCACCTGTGCAAGACTGTGTGGTAGCTAGGTGTGTGTGTGTGTGTGTGTGTGTGTGTGTGTGTGTGTGTGTGTGTGTGTGTGTGTGTGTGTGTGTGTGTGTGTGTGTGTGTGTGTATGCACGCACTCTCCCTCCTTCCTGCTGTAACTGCTGATTTGAGTAGTAACGCGTTCGAAGTAATTTCCTCAGTTGAACTATTGTTAGAAATGTCATATATACCTCAGCATTGAAGAACTGGGCTTGTATATTACCTCTATTGCCTTCCCACATTTCACTTTTCACTCTCACTCAGCCCCTTTTTTTTAATCCACTGGCAATTTTCATCCCCGGGTTTTTCTGCCTCGGGGCTTTGTGATGACAGCCGACAGGCACGGTGACCACTGATGTGGTGCAGCTAGCTGTCTTGCTCCTCTTTTTAAAGTGTCACCCAGAGTAGTGTCTGTACGAGTGACTAGCCTTCCAGAATAACCATGGATGTCATTTCAGCCCCCTCTTAGCCTGTGTATAAATACACTATGAAACTTTGACTGTCTACACCAGTAGCGGTTCTCTGTCAAGTTCTCGTGTACCACCAGCGCCACTGGTTTTCTATTCTAGCAGGTAGCTCATTACATTCAAGTTGGTTCAAGAGTTTCCAGCCTGCAACAGGGAGGTTTTGAAACTGGAACAACAGGTGACTACAACAAACTACCGGGCAGAAAGGAAAATCAGCAGTACTGGTGTTACCCGAGAACCAAATTGAGAACCACAGTCCATCCATCCATTATCCAAGCTGCTTATCCAAATCAGGGTCACAGGAAGCTGGAGCCCAGCCTAGCAGTCACTGGACAGCAGGCGGAGAAACACCCTGGACAGGTCGACAGTCCATCACAGGGCCCACACATTCACACCTAGGGGCAATTTTAGTATGTGGCCAATTCACCTGACCTACATGTCTTTGGACTATGGGAGGAAACCGGAGAACCCGGAGGAAACGCACACAGACATGAGGAGAACATGCAGACTCCACACAGAGGAAGACCTGGGACGACCCCCAAGGTTGGACATCCCCAGGGTTCCAACCCAAGACCTGCTTGCTGTGAGGCGACCGCGCTAACCACTGTGCCACAGAACAAAAGTTTGAATCAAAAATCAAATCAGCATACTAGGATTTTCAGTAGCAATTACAGATAGACAGCTGATTATTGCTGGTTTAGTTGTAGTTCACCTCATGACTCCATTCTTTTAACATCCCCGCTCCAGGGAGGATTTCTTTTCTTTCTTTCTTTTGTTTTTGTTGGATGGAGTTGACATAATAAAAGGATATAATTGATAGGGTGACATATCCCTGTTGCAATGTCACTTTACCCTCAGGGTATTCAGGAAACCGTCGAGCCAAAAAAGGAGTGCTTGAAGACGTTTGCCGCTGTGACGATCACCTACCACAATGTCTTTCCAGTCCACAGCTCCTGGAAGAGACAGCTATCATTACTCATGAAGAGTCCGGCTCAAGCTGACAGCCCCCTACATCCCTCCCTAAAGGCAGTTTTACTGCCAAGGAACATGGGGGACAGCTTGAGCCAGACCAGTCTAAGACCCCTTTCATGAACCTGTCAAATGCAGATGGATTGTTGAGAAGGAGGAAAGAGGGGTTTGAAGTTCTCATCAGTGACAAGCTCAGCATTTCACCCTGTGTAGGCATAGCTTATCAGGCGCAGTGTGCAAGCAGCTGTACAAACACCTGATAGGCTGAGATGAAGGCTTTGACAGATACCGTTCTGAGGTAGCCATTTTAAAGGTTATGCATCGAACCACCATCTATCCTGGATCAGTGCTTCAGGCAGTTCTTGCTGTGAAAGATATACAGTAAAAAACAAATGATTATATCTTAACACACAAAGCTGTTCTGAGTCTCAACTGAACACCATCCCACTCCATGTAACATTTGACAGCTGAGCAGAGAACAAATATTCCTTTATCCGAGCAATTTTGCTTGGTGTTTGAGCCAAAGCACAGCAGTGTTTCAGCAAACCTGCAGCAAAAAAGGGAGATTTCTTCAGTGGCTTGTTCTGCAGCTCTACAGACTACAGGGGAATTGGCATAGAGCTACAGCACGACTGTAATATAAATACATCGCTGTGTCGTTACATAATATGACACTTTGAACAATCTCGGATACATACGTACATACGTACCAATGATGAGATTGGCTCAAACAATTACAGTGGGGAAAAAAATAGAAACACTTGATATGTTCCTTGATGGACACGAATGGATCCAATGGAAGTAACTCTATAACTGCACCATTTTATGATATTTAATTAGCATAATACTAAGTGAACCGTTGTGCTGTTGAGGAAATGACTTTGTCCTGATGAGGATGCCCTGCTGCTCTGATGTGTAAAACATCACATTAACAATGGCCCATTGTTCCTACTGGGCCATTCTCTGCACAGTAAGACTACTTATGCTAAAATCTATACATTCATAGCAAACTGACATGTGACAAATTACATGTAATATAAGGTATGGTGTATAAAAACGTCACTATATGTTCCCACACTAAATGATGCTGTACGATGAGAGCAATGAGAATAGTTATGATATTATATCTGCGCTCATCCAGCTAGGCTATACAATAAATATGATTTTATTCACTTGAGTAAGACGGTCTCAACCTGAAATAACCCAACCTAACTTGAACTAACCCAAGTTATATTAAAATATACAGTATGCATGTACCATGGAGGATTATTCTGACAGGCAAATTCCTAATATACTATCTAGGGTCTTTGAAGTACTTTAAAAAAAGTTACATGATTATGAAAATGGTAATGAAAATGGTTATCTTATCCACTTCTTTTCAATCTAAAAAAAATGATACCATTAATGGTAATATTCAAAACTAGGTTGAAAACAGCACCATTTAAGACATGTTCATGTGGTTCCTTACTACCATTTTTTATTTTTTATTTTATCTTACTGTATGATGCTCACAGGAAGATTTCCCAATGTGAAGGTTTATCTTTCAGGAGGACAGTTAAGATGACGTATCTACTCTGACTTCGAGTTCGTCAGCCTGAGAACATTGATCCAAATATCTAGTATTAGACGACTGTCACCTTATCATCTAGCACGCCGTGAAAGCTCCTGATGCATTGCAGTTGAAAATGGGAAAAACCGTTCAGAAACAAACCAAACAAATCAGACGTGCAAGAAATAATGAATCAAAAATCATTGATAGTTAACGACAGTCTTTTTTTTAATTTATTAATCTAGGGTGATGATTTGCTGACTGTTGGGGCTCTTGTTTTAGCGGACTGTTGCACACACTGGGAAGTGTCCAGTACAACCAGTCTTCTACTTTTTACTTTCAAGCAGCTCCACTGACGGATCGGGAGGCCTTGTTTGAGGGAAAAATCAGATTTTTTACAACCTCGATCGTATTTTTGCATTTTTGGCATAATGTGTAACAGTTATGATATTATTTCACCCACTGGTTTTATTGTCTAGATCTTGCATACGGGACCACCACTGGAGCCGGCTGTACAACGTCCTACAGGGGCCACAGAACACAAGTGTCAGATACGTTTCAACAACGATCTGAGCCATGTATTTGAAAGTGAAAATGATAGTGAAAATAAAAGTTATTGCTCAGAATGTCCATAATTATCAATGGTTGATTGCATTGCTGCACCACTTTCTGGTTTAACTTGCAAGAATGACCGGCATATACTTATCGTGTGCAGCGGTAACCATCAATAAACTACCCGGCCGGTGCAAATGAGAAGTCAAAGCTCATGAGAAATTATGCATACAGTCTGTGGCAATAACATATTCGTTGCTCACAGGACATATTTAAACGTTGTGTTCAGCTGCCCTGTGAGATGCTATTATAAAGTCTATGTCTAAAACAGTGGTTCTGTGTCCAAAATCTCCAAAATGAGGCTAATGAGTAATATGATTTCATAACCTCTACGCATGATGACAAAAGCTACAAAAATAAGATCCAGGTTGCAAAAAAAAAATTAATTTCCTGTTTTTTTTCCCCCATTCTTTCCTTCATTCTTATCACTGACCCTTGACTAATGTGAGACACTTCTTAAATACAGGTCCAGAAATTATCTCTAAGGTAAAATCATGCGCTCCAAATCATTCAAAAGGTCCTTTCCCACTATCACAAGCAAAATGAAAAGCACAACTAAATGCAATCACCATCAATAAACAGTGATGCTGGTCCTCTGCAAATAGATCAATCCAACCTGAACCCAGTTGACTGTGAACCCTGAAGAGACCGCATCCTCAAATTAATTGGGTGCCTGCTTATTAACACAGCGATGGGAGGCAAATGCAAAACAAGTGCATCATGAGAGCTATTTCTACACGATCTCTCTTATCTCTCTAGGCTCGGTTTTGTGGCACATTTATTAACCTTTATCACACCGTGACATGAAAAGGAGGAGCTTCTCTGATGACCTTTTAATGTCTCATGTTAATATTGATATTCCAGGGCAGTACAGTCCCCAGTCAGCTGTGAGAATGGTGGCACGGCAGTGCTTTAAGGCCACAGGGGCTGACTAACAGACAGACGGACGTTAAAAGTTTCTGATGGCTTTTGCTGGGGTCAGTTTATGGGATGCCAAATGGTGCACCAAAATATCCATCTCCAAGCTGAAACGGGCTTATTTTAGAGGGGGGCCTATCTCGTGCTGATGATTGTCAACCCACTCCTCTCTTTTGGGGATAAAAGGCAGGGAAGATTGATGCACCGCTCTCCTTCACGTATCACTGAATGCCTCCCGCGCCTGAATAATAATCCTACCCATCAAAAGCTGACCCGGGCAACACAGCAGATGCAGTCTATTTCAGCCGAGAGCTCTCGCCTCTTTCCAAACCTTTGATGCCTGACAACTTTTCTGTCCATTTCATGAAATCTGTCAGCAGCATAGTTCAGTTAATGGAGCTAAAACTATTTTGCCGTCGGCGCTCATGCTGAGCATGAGTACCTCTAGTGGATATATACAATATGTATGAATTATCCCATATATATTGAGCTGGATACAATGATACTTAACCTGATCAATTTTTTTAAGTCACCTCTGCATTAATACAGTCTAAGAAAGCCTATCATTCAAAGAAGGTTGAATCAGTTCATCTGGATGCAACGTTTATTAACAGATAAGTTTCATCACTCAACCAAGTGGCATCTTTAGTCTAACGTGACTGCAGGTATCCCCACCCGGATAAACAATACAGTACAATACAGTGCCGAGCGACCGAAACCAATGACCAGTGTCATATGCAAATATGTGTGTGTGACCATTGATCGTGAGCACTATTCACAGAGGCTGGGGAATAGTTGCAATCACAGCATTCTAAGATGGCGACAGCTGCGACAGATACAATGCTGTGATTAAAACTATTCCCCAACCTTCTGTGAATAGTACACATGGCCATCAAAACTCTAGTTAATGAGCACACTCATATTTGATCATGAAACTGGTCATTGGTTTTGGTCGTTATGCATCTGTCGCCATCTTACAATGCTGTGACTCCAACAATCCCCAGTCCTCTGTGACTAGTACACATGATCAATGGTCACACCCATATTTGCATATGAAACTGGTCATTGGTTTCAGTCGCTCGGCACTGAATTGTACTGTATTGTTCATCAGGGTGGGGATACCTGCAGTCAGTTTAGACTGAAGATGTCACTTAGATGAGTGATGAAACGTATCTGTCAATAAACATTGTATCCAGATGAACTGGTTCAACTTTCTCTGATTTTCTTACCTGGAGCATGCATCAAGACAAAGCCTATCATTAAAAATCTATAGCCAATGTTCATTTGGTTGAGGTTCTTGATTCCTTTGTTTATCCAGCTGGTCAACAATGGGACAGTGGTTTTACTGGGCAAATGGCAGATGATTATGTGTCACTGTCTAAAGCAGAATATTTCGTAAGAAAAAAAAAGACTCCAGCCTCAGTCAACTTTTCCTGGATAAAGTTTTTTCAAATATTGTCAGAGCATGTAACATAAACAGCGAGCTGGATTCAGATTAACTGCTTGCTGATGCAAACACAAATCCCCATGCATTAAGGCCTCCTTTTTTCTTTTTTTCTTTTTGCATCATCGTAGCCGATGTTAATGTCCAAGTTGTGCTTCAACGCTGCTGGACAAGATGCTTACTTACACACGTGCACGCGTTTACTTTGTACCCTAACCAGGGTTCATATTTACCCTCTCTTATCCATTGTATACATATGCAAGTGCCTATTATTTTCCCTTTACTTTGGACTTGATCAAATGTAAAGTTTATTGCATTGCTTTTTTGTGCACAAAATGTCCTAAAATATAAGGCTATATTGTCGGCTTGATAAACACCTGATACAGTGCATGATAAGTAACAGAGACCTGTTGTTACTGCAAAGAATGCAAGTCATGGCAGGGATACATGTGAATGTATGGCAGCCTTTGAGACACGATGTATTTTAAGAGCCAAGGTACAATTAGTCTCCCTTTCATTATGTCTTCCTTCCTGTGTCTGGAGCAACAGTTCTCTACTGGGAGAGCCCTAAATTATGCATGGGAAAAAATTAATTCTCTAAAGGTGGTCCTTATCATTAATTTCCCTATTTTATATTATCCTCTTATGATCTGAATGAATAATTAAAAGTCCAATATTAGTCACTGTCACCCAAAATGTCTCTCAGAGAGTAATGCAAGCTCCTCTTTAAAGGCACCATCGGGTGTCATGTTTAAAACAGCGTGAAAAGAATGACCGTGTGGAAGTTTAGGTCTGGAGGTTTTCTAGAAGATTAGATTTTTTTAATCTGATTTTTAAAGAAATTCTCTCACAACTTTTAATTTATTTATTTATTTTTATTGCTTGTAGATGTCTTTGGTTAACCCATGAGGATGGCCCTTGTAAATGCTGTCAGGGAGGACATTTGATGAAAGGACGGGAGAGCGTGACAGAAAGCTTGATTACAATTACATTTCCACTGATACTACCCGTGTTTTTCTTCCTTATTCACGTTTGCTTTTTGCATCCGTGTGCCAGCGCCTGTAGACTGGTGGCTATTTCTCTCTTTTATGCTATGCTAGGCCAATATCATGTCATATTAATGTCATGATATTGGCATCACATCATTTTTAGGTTAATAATCATCGAGTATGGTAACAAATTCAAACCTGGGGACTTTTTGGTGTGTGTGAATTGAAGGTGCTTTGGGGAAAGCCGTAGCTCTTGAAGAAGTGGGGGGATTGATCCGTGCCAGAGAGAAGCCGTAGGCGTTGGTCAAGCAAGGGAGTTGAGAGCCCGCACTGCAGATATCCATCATCTTGGGTATTCTGGTTCCAAATCTCTCCCTCGCCCACAACGTATCGACATGTAGGATGATGAATGATCAGTAAGCACTTGGGAGGTTTGATTTAAGAGCAAAACATATGGATTTCTTTTTCCTTTTTTTTTTTACAGAGACAGCCAACCGTGCACATGCCCTCTCAACTACTCCAGTGTCCTGGTAAATAATTTATTTACTGTGGTTTCCGTTGGATTGCTAGCAGAAGTAGGCCAACATGTCTGACAGCGCTGGGGAGGCCTCTGTCTCTCTCTCTCTCTGCTCGCTCAGCATAATTCAGTGCACTGAGCTTGGCAGCCTCAGACATTAACTACTTGACGGCTGTGGGTTCGATAGATCTCAGTTCATTCTTTTGATCTCGGAAAACAAAAGCCCAAAGAATAAGCAATCACATGGTTTGACAGCAGAGTTCAATTCAATCGGGTGTTCAGCGAGTGATTCACCTCCTTCGTAAATTCCCCCGGCCCAAAAACAACCCCAAAAACATGACTGATCACAAGCTGCCTGCTATTGCATCATACATGGGGACTCCCCTCTGCCTCTCTCCCTCGGCATGTGAGTATTACTCATCCGCAGTATGTGTGATGGCAGATGGCTGAATATTCTGCGATGTACCGTAAGACTTGTGAAGACTTAAAGCGAACATTCCCACAGCTGTGGTAACACTGTCTGCAAATTTGCCTTTGTTATTTTCTCACTTGAAGTGTAGGTGACAGGCATGGGTGCAAGTCCATGAATACTGGGATGGTATCAAGCGCTTTACCTGTGCCCCCATCCATAGCGTTAGTGGTTGTGTCAGGAAAGGCATCCGACATAACATTTTGCCAAATCATTATGCAGATTGACAAGACCATACTGGATCAGTTGAGGCCCGGGTTAGCAACGCCTGCCATTGGTGCTGTGCCCTCGCAGAGTACCGATGGAAACTATCAAATCTGCTGTGGTCCCCCCTGAGAAACAGGGAACAAACCGAAAGAAGTCTGTGAATGTTCTCATTCATCCAGGGCATGGTTATCCAAAGGAGTTGAATCCCTCCTTCCAACCTAACCATGGAGGGATGGAAAGCCGTGACAGCCCTGAGCAAGGATGAAAACATCACATTATTTTCCAGCAGATAAGGGGAGATGCACGGTTATCCTCAACACAACAGACTACCGTGCCAAGATCACGTCATTATTCAGCGACACCGACACCTATGAACCTCTGAGACGCGATCCTACTAGTGGATACAAGAGGAGAATAATAGAATACCTACAGAAAATACAGAAAAGAGGAACCATTGATCAGATACAATACCACCGTCACTACCCACAAGATAACATTCCATGCATATATGGACTCCCTAAGATCCATAAAGATGGAACCCCCCTCAGGCCCATCGTCAGCAGCATAAACTCGGTCACGTACAACATTGCCAAACATATAGCCAACATCTTGACCCCTTTAGTAGGTGAAACACCTCACCATATCCAAAACTCCATTGACTTTGTGAACAAGGTCCAAGGCGTAAAACTGGAACCGGATGAAACCATGGTATCCGACGACGTGACCTCATTATTCACCTGCATCCCAACCATGGAGGCTTTGGAAACTGTGAGGCAACGTTTGCTACGGGACGACACCCTCCACAATAGGACCAACCTCAGCCCGGACCAGATTTGCCAACTATTGGACCTTTGCCGGAACGCTACATATTTCCAATTCAGGGGCCAGTTTTACAGACAGAAACACGGCTGTGCAATGGGCTCACCAGTATCGCCTGTTGTGGCCAACTTATATATGGAAGAGGTAGAACACAGGGCCCTGAACTCCTTCAGAGGAACACCTCCGAGCCACTGGTTCAGATATGTGGACGACACATGGGTAAAAATCCAAACACAAGAGGTGCAAGCGTTTACCAAACACATCAACTCAGTGGACAAGAACATTAAGTTCACAAGGGAAGACGTAAAGAACAACAGTTTGCCCTTCTTGGACTGTGACGTCCACATTGGGGAAGACAGGAGCCTCCACATTGGGGTTTACAGGAAACCTACACACACAGACCAATATCTACTTTTCGACTCACACCACCCTCTGGAACACAAACTGAGCATCATCAGAACTCTGCAACACAGAGCTGACAATGTGCCCAGCAGCACTCAGGCCCAACGGGAAGAACACAAACACCTGAGGGGAGCTTTAAAAACCTGCGGCTACCCCAGTTGGACATTTGTGAAAACTGCAACACATTCCAAAAAGACCGACCAGGTGAGCGATGAGGAGAAAAGGAACAGAAGGAATAGCACAGTCATCCCGTATGTTTCTGGGGTCTCCGAGAAACTCAGGAGAATTTTTAACAAACACCACATCCCGGTATACTTCAAACCCAGCAACACACTCCGACAAAGACTGGTTCGTCCCAAAGACCGTGTACCACACACCCAGAAAAGCAATCTGGTGTATGCTGTACAATGCAATGAGGATTGCACTGACCTATACATAGGGGAAACCAAACAACCACTACACAAACGGATGGCCCAACACAGAAGGCCAAACTCCTCAGGACAAGACTCAGCAGTCTATCTACACCTAAAGGAGAAGACACACTCCTTCGAGGACAGCAACATACACATTTTGGACAGGGAAGATAGATAGTTTGAAAGAGGGGTGAAGGAAGCCATCTATGCGAAACTGGAAAAACCATCCCTCAACAGAGGAGAAGGTCTGCGACACCACCTATCTCCCACTTACAATTCCGTCCTCTCATCTCTACCCAAGAGACTCAAGAAGCCTAGCCTCCAAGAACAACAGCCGGTCACTAACGGCTCCAACGACTCATGACCACTGAACAATGAAGTCGAAACTAACACCCCCAACGACCGTCGCTGCTAAACAAATGCAAATCAATAGCTCCGATGGCGACGGGCGCGGCTGGACATCGGAGCACAGGAGAGCCACGCATATCTATGGCTCTGTTAGCGACGGGCGTTGGTAAACATCGGGACACAAAGAGCCATGGACATCTATAGCTCTGACAACGACTCCAAAGAGGATACCTTCTGAGTCTCATCACCAGCCAATCAGACTAGCTTGGTCTAGTCAGAAAGGCACGAACTGAGGAAGCCTCTTGGATGAGAGGCGAAACGTCTTCACGGATATATACCAAGTGCAGTTGCACTTGATTCAACTCCTTTGGAAAACCGAAAGAAGAAGATGGTAAGGTGACTTCAGCTGAACTCAAATAAGAACGGACATCATTCAACAAGTGCCTTTTCTTTCCGGTCTTCTCTCTTTATTTAAACTCTACTATGTCCTGAATAAATATGGCGGTACAACCGGATATTTATGATGCTTATTGTGAGAAATGTATGAAAGTAATGTGTTACTCACTGGGGTGACACAGGCATACAAAATTAAACCAAAGGAAAATGAATACATATGAGTTTAGTGTTCTCTGTATGTCAGAATGGGATTTGATGAGCATAAATATCCAATCAAGTACTAAATAATGTCAATAAAATGTATGCATGTAAAAAAGGTTTTCCGTATCAATTTTCTTATACCTACTTATGTAAGCACTAATATACCAAGTTGAACAAAGGATATATACATTTATAAGAGGGAATAAAAAAATTACAAAGCAAAGAAATATGAAAAAGTTGCTTTCTAATTAACAGCATTAAGAATATAGTTTTCATAAGATGAGATAGAATGAGATGACGCGACACAACACGACAAGATAAGATAATATAAGATGAGATAAGATAAGATGAGATGAGATGAGATAAGTTTTGACCCACATATGTCTGAGACTAAATTTGATCAAGCCAAAAACATGTACATAGGTCTATCCAGGGAAAATACAAAACTGCACAGTAGTGTACAACATTAAATAGTAAACGGTTAGTCATGTCTTCTGTCTAAGAGCAGTACATTACATTTACAATTATTGCCAAACTACGACTGAGTCACAGTGTGTTAGTCTGGGATTCAGAGGAGGAATTTAATCTAAGAAATGTCCGTTGCAACAGAAGATATGTACACACATTTCAGCTAAACAAAGGCCTGGAATCAAATGAGTAAAGTGTTTTTAAGTATCCCTGACTTATAAGTATTTGTAATTTCTTTTGTCTCAAAATGATGCTATAGTGTAGATTTGAAAAATGCAAGACACAAAGATCAACATAACACCACTACTGCAACAAGCAATACATAGTATTGTGTATGTGTGTAGTATCTCATGTGCCGATATACAACACCCTCGAGTTAAGAAATGAGCAGACAGGCCAATGATATCCAACAGCATCAGTAAAAGTATAAATATTTAATGCTGGCAGGGAAATAACTACAGAGGATTTTGCTTTTGCACTCGGTATTGGTCACTTTGGATAGCAGTGTCAGCAGATTGATTGAGGAATATATGTAGGACTATTTGGTGGCTCTGAGAATTTCCTAGGAGAAGGAGACGGTTAAAGGGATGAATTCAGAGTTTATTTTTAAATCCGATAATGTGGTGGCATTGGCCTGGCGGCCTGTCCAGGGTGTCGTCCTGCCTGCCACCCAGTGACTGCCGGGATAGCCTCCAGCATCCCCATGACCCTGAGTAAGGGTAAGCAGTTTGGATAACAAATGAATGAATAATGTGGTGGCTGTCCCTGTGGCTGTCATTATAGAAAACCCTATGATATGTAGATCAGATAGGATAAAAAAATAAAATGGGATCGTTTTAATTACTGTTTATGCTGTTTTAGTTTGATTTGAACAGTAGAAAGACAGGGCATGGGCATCCGGGTAGTGTAGCAGTCTATTCCGTTGCCTACCAACATGGGGATCACCGGTTTGAATCCCCGTGTTACCTCCAGCTTGGTCGGACGTCCCTACAGACACAGTTGGTCGTGTCTGAGGGTGGAAGCCAGATATGGGTGTGTGTCCTGGTCACTGCACTAGCGCCTCCTCTGGTAGGTTAGGGTGCACATTCAGTGGAGAGGGGGTGGGGCGAATAGCATGATCCTCCCACGCACTATGGCCCTCTGGTGAAACTCCTCACTGGCAGGTGAAAAGAAGTGGCTGGCGACTCCACGTGTATCGGAGGAGGCATGTGGTAGTCTGCAACCCTCCCTGGATCAGCAGAGGGGGTGGAGCAGTGACCAGGACAGTTCAAAGAGTGGGGGAAGTAGTCAGGTACAATTGGGGAGAAAAAAAGAAAGTCTGGGCATGGTATAGCATGCAGCAAATAAAATAAAAATAAAAATAAAAGGATTAAAAAAAAAAGTCCTAGGCCACCTTTGACCTCAGGGCACCTTGGCTTGGTGTTCACATGGTATGCACTCTTAAATGGATGGCGCACCAGTAAACCTTTGGGTCATAACCGAAAAACACGTGGCGCTCGATGACATTTTGATGACTGTCTCTCTCCATTTCTCCATTTTAGATCAACAGCAACAGCAGGTCATTCAACCCTTCCTGCCCTCTCCCCCTGACCGTTACTCAGGCTGAGCTGGCTCACTGTGAGAAATAAAACCCAGGAATACCTATAATCTTCATAATGCCAAAGTAAGAGCCCCGGTCCTGTGTCTCTGCCTTCAGGCTGGCTACCTGTGGCTAACAAACACTACTTGGGTTTGAAATCCAAGGCTTCCTTGCTTATCTGTTTGAGCTGCCAATTTGTTGACTCCCCTCCACCTCACAAGACCAACATAGTATGTACTCATATTAATCAGGACTCTGTAATGATACGCTCCGAGCCATCAGCAGTATTCTTATTTCTAGCACACCTGGAGACAAGTCCTATTCTACACAAGCCTAAAGGGCTCCTTGGGCGGTGAGATTTCAGAGCTGATTCAGCCCTGTCAAAAGTATTGTCTGTGAATATTTCTGTTACCCTGGCAGGCACAGAGCAGGATTGTCACGTAGCAGCTTCTCTGGCATTCATGAAAACCTCCCCCGACAATCAAGCCATGTCTGACCCAATTTTTTTCAAGGCAGAAATACTGGCATCCATCTGTGGCTCACAGTGGCAGCAACAACTTCAAAAATTGTATTGCTGAAGTGGTATGCTCGTTTGTAACTATGATGGCAAGCAGCTGATTGATAATAAAACCCCTGAGGCAAATGTGTAATTTGTGATATTGGGCTATACAAATAAAATTGACTTAATACTATCGTAGTATTATCAATACTATGACAAGAAGCAAAAAAAAAAGTCTGCTTCTTGGGACCCTACAGACAATAATCACAAATCTATTTATGTAATTATTTACACTTTTTGCTTCATTGGATGGGATATGGAAGGTTATGGAATGGTTCTGAGCCGAACTTAAACTCAGGACAAAGGACCAAACCTGTGCCTAAATACACCCATTTGTTTGAGCCACATACATAAAGATGTTTTTGTTTTTTTTTGTTTTTTTGGGGGGGGGGGGTCCCCCCTTTTTCTCCCCAGTTGTATCTGACCAACTACCCCATTCTTCCGAGCCGTCCCGGTCGCTGCTCCACCCCCTTTGCCGACCAGAGCAGGGCTGCGGACTACCACATGCCTCCTCCAATACACGTGGAGTCGCCAGCCGCTTCTTTTCACCTGACAGTGGGGAGTTTCACCAGGAGGACGTAGTACGTGGAAGGATCATGCTATTCCCCCCAGTTCCCCCTCCCTGTCAAACAGGTGCCCCGACTGACCAGATGAGGTGCTAGCGCAGCGACCAGAACACATACCCACATCCAGCTTCCCACCCGCAGACAGCCAATTGTGTCTGTAGTGACGCCTGACCAAGCCAGAGGTAACATGGGGATTCGAACCAGTAATTCCCGTTTTGGTAGACAATGACATAGACTGCCACGCCACCCAGAAGCCCCCTAAAGATGTTTTTTTTTAAAGCTGAAATCCGTGACTTCGCTGATCTGCCCCTCCTTCTGGTAATGAGAGCTACAATGGGAAAAGGCTTGTTGTATTCTAAACAATTATTATATTAATAGCAAAGTGAAAGAAGTATCTTTCAAGAACTTACAAATTTCCCCTGCTAAAGAAGTCCTGGAAAAATTTAAGTTAAATATGGAATAGACCTGTGTTTTTTGTAAATCAGATAGCGAAACTTATTTCATTTGTTTTTTCACTGTGCCCATTCAAAGTTACTTTGGATTGATATGCAAGACTTTATAAATAGAAAAAAAATTGTACTAATGTACAGATTAATGTATTCAATGTGATGTTATATTTTGTATTTTATGGCATGGACAGCAAAATTTAACTATAGCTTTTGATTACTCTTGATAAATTCCACATCCACAAATCTAAATGGTCTGACTCCAAACCCTACTTTCATCCATTTGTTGTTGAACTCCAGCAGTATGGCACCTTAACTGAAAAGGTGAAAAACAAAAAAGCTATAAAGACCTTTGATAAGTATTTTATTTTAACTCTGAGAGGACTTAAAATGAGTCGACTTTGAGCTCCCTCGGTCTGTACAAAGTTGTTGTTGTTGTTGTTTTTTTTCTTCTCTGTACGACAGTTGTATACCTCTGTTGTAAAAAAAAAGTTTTTAGGTAAAAAAATTAGACCTAGAGACAAGGTGTAGCAGCAATTATTGCTTGTGCACCATTTGCTCAGCTGTAAACAGTTTCAAACCTTGCAAAAATGGTATCCTCAGACTAAAGATAACACAGAAAATCTAATGTATGACAAATTATATCAGACTATATGATGACACTTTCCTACTGCAATACTGATACTGTTTGAGAAGGAATGTGTTTTCCGCTACACAAGAGTGTGTCCTACCTGATAAAATATTTCAGCAGCACTATATGGAGCATGTCTCCAACCATGGTAAATATGCCATTTAGTATTATGTAACCTGACTCCATGGTCCAGGTGGATAAAATAACTATTTATTGATGGATATAAGTTATGGATTTCACCTATAACCTCTTTACTCATCAAGGGGAACACTGAGTATGCATGCTCTTTTTCACCAATTTGCTCTGCTTCACACCACACAGTCACACATTCACACCCGGGAACTACTCAGTACTGCCAGTCTTCATTTGTTGGCATCTATACAATGCCCCGAGAGCAGAATCATTGTAGGAGAATACAATGGTGCTTGTAAATGAAAGGGAAGAGTATTTCTTTTTCAAATTTCCCATCTATTTTTTATGCAAAGATTGAAAACAGTGACCTTCAAGCTCAAGAAAGAAGTCGGTCTACACTGATAAAATAGATGAAATACAATAATTATTGACAAAGTATACTGACTAATGCATAGCATGATGTATCGACTGGATTGGATTTGAGTTCGACATAGTATTACACAAAGCAGTGATGCACACTTTGGTTTGTTATTCAGAGTTTGTTTTCCCCTCTAATTTATGAATGAATAAAAAAACTTTAAAGACACAAGTAGAGGCAATGGGTAATTTGGGGCAAGTCGGGTACAGCCCAACCTGCTGGGTGCAGAAAAAAAGGGACTCAGTTCATCTGGACACAACATTTAGCATTGTGTCCAGATGACTGTGTTGAGTCCTACATGTTGGGTCCAGATGAACTGATTCAACTTTCTGGAATTTCCTTAGCTAGATTATTGTGCAGGCGGCATGGTGGCGCAGTCATCTCACAGCAAGAAGGTCACTGACTTGACACAATAGTTTTAAAAGGGTGTTTTTAACTGCGTTTGACTCCAGAAGCTGCTATGTGGGGATAGCTTCACTCTCACAACATCAAATGCTTTGAGTACGAGAAACAACAATACGTATGCCCAAAACCTTTGGCAAGAAAAGCAGGTGGCATAAACCTAATGCCAAAATGGGCTGGCTGCCTGTTGCCCTGCTCCAATTTTATTGGCTATTTTGCAGAGTAACTTGTTGTCATTTGCTTAGCATTTAGCAGAAGTTGTATTTCTTTTTTAAGATTTTTTTAAATTTTTTTTGCATTTTACGCCTTTTTATTAGATAGCGATAGTTGAGAGAGACATGAAAGGCAGGGGATGACAGGCAGGGCCGGATTCAAACCCAGACTGCTGCGGTAAGGACTCAGCCTAATGTGGTACACGCTCTACCAGGGTGAGCAACCAGGGCGCCCCAGAAGTTGTATTTCTCCTCGAAAGCAGCTGCCATTTCTAATGAAGTGGATTACGTTTGGGAACACAAACTTGAAATGCTGCCTTTTGAAGGAAAACTTGACATTAAATGCCTCAGTGCCCATCAGCTGCAAGACATTGTTATAAACCAAACGGCAGGCGAAAATAATCGTGGATTTAATGTGGAGTAGTTCTCCAGGAAAAAAAATGGCTTACTGTTAGCTTTTTCAAGCAGCCATTTTTTTGCTTCCCATGTGCGTTATTCGGAGGGGATGACACCTGGTCAACAGCATCTTTCCGAGAGAATTACCAAACGTGAAAACAGTGGAAGTCATGTAGACAGTGTAGTAATGTTGTGCTTGCTCAGCCAAGCGAACGTAGCTACTTAAATTGACAGTGCATACATAATTGAGCAGCATAACCAGCAAGTTGAGGAGGATAGGTACTATGTGCTCAGTCGGTTCATCACCTCCATTAAACTGTGTGGAAAATGTGAACTAGCGCTATGTGGCCACAATGAGTCAGCAGACTGTCTGAACCCTGAGATTTTTTTTAACATTTTTGACACCATGTGTGAAGGTTACTCAAGGCTCCAGAAGCATTTCTCAAAGGGACTTCTAGCACGATTCAGAATGAGCTGTTGGAATGAATGTACAAGGTGTACAGACACAGGTACAAGGGAGAAAATTGCTATGTAAGTGGCTGAGTCATCATTTGTTACTGTTCAAGCAGATGAAATGACTGATGTGTCATGCAAATCACAGCTGGTGATTGTATTGAGATATACGCTGCCAAACAATACCTTGATGGAACGATTTTTCGAGTTTGTGTAAGTTAAGAATAAAACCAATGCATGCCTCTCTAAACACCATCAAAAGTGCATTGGAGACACTCAAGTTAGGAGACAAGTTGACTGCACAAACACATGATGGTGCTGCAGTGATGAATGGGAATGTCTGCAGCATACAGACCTTCATGAAGGAAACATCCAAAAGTCCACTTTGTGCATTGCTATGCACACCAAATAAATCTCACTTTAGAGCAGCTGTGCTCTGCCAGGGTAAGCATTTTGAGGGTGCTTTTTACAGACCTAACTGCCTTTGCCATGTTCTTCTCTGGGTATCCAAAATGAGTTGCAGCCCTCACAAAGGCAACTCAAAGACACATTCCAAGACATTAACTTGCCAACGGAACTTTAAAAATGGAACTGTCAGTGCAATGTGGGAGAATCATGCAGTGTTGCTCCAGTGCATGGAGGACATACGCACGCAGCCAAGATGGGATGAGGCTGCGATCAGCGAGGCATATGGGCTTTCCACAAAGCTTAAGGACCCCGCCTTCCTATGCCGATCGGAATTCTTCTCTATGCTCATGCCAGATGTGGGTGTTTTGTACAATATTTTGCAAAAACAGACCATTGATGCAGCTGGAGTCAGTGACGCTCTTGTTCATTTCAAAGGGAATGTTGAAAATATAAGACAGCAAATTGACCGGCTGGCCACTACGATCCATAATGGAGCAGATGAACCAGGCAGAAGTCACCAATACAGCACCAGTTATGAATGAGGCATGTAACATCATCATCTCAAAGGCTGAGCAGCGTTTTTCAAAGAGTGACCACCTTATTGCTGCTAAACTAGTTGATAGTGCTCTTTTCCATGAGTTTCTTAACTCGTTCCCTGCATCAGAACTTGACTGTGCAGTGAAACTTTGGCCACTGGACAATAAGGAGAAGTTGAAGATAGAGTTCACCATGCTGTACTGCTACTCTGAGCTTCACAATGGGAAGACGGCCCTCTCTCTGCTATCATCCATCCACCAAAACAACTTGAACAATGCTTTTGCTGGCCAGACGACTAAAAATAATCATAACTCCAATGACATCTGAGTCAGAAAGGAGCTTCTCCACTCTAAAGAGAATAAAAACTTTCACTTGCAAATACCAAGGGATAGCAACAACTCAATTCACTGGCCATGCTCTCAATTGAGAATGAGCTAATTGAGCAGCTACAGGATTTTAACACCAGAGTCACTGAAAAGTTTGCCCAGAGGAAGAACCACCGTGCATCCTTTCTCTTCAAGTGAGCTTTGAATTGGTGAGTGAAATTCCCTTCCGCTTCCAGTGTGGGAAGATGGCTGTGCAAAATCGCGTTTGCAGCAGCCTCACCCAGTACGGTCCATGCAGTGTCTTTGTCCACGTCTGTGTCTAAGATTTATCTTCGTTTGGTGGCTGGGAGAGCTGGCACCAGATCAGCTGAGAGAGCAGGGCAGGCTAAGCTAACTGCTATCCCATGCAGACCGGCAGTTCCGATAACACCAAGGGCGGTCTGGTGGCGGCCTCACCTGGCATTGACTGTGGTGTTTTTGATGTCGTCATGAGGAGTGTGGGGAGGTGTGTCTGGCTGGGGGAGCTGGTGCTGGGTCAGCTGGGAGAGCTTGGTCTGCTTCGTCCGGTGGGCCTGGGGTCCAAGGCCCCTGCCTGGAGCTGCACCTGAGGAGGAAATGCGGAGACCAGTCTGACAGGACGTGGAAGCGGGGCAGACTGGCAGTTCCGACAGTCATTCTGGCTGGTGTTTGTTCCCGTGGACAGAGATTTTTTTTTTTACTTTGGATATATGTGTCAGTTTGGGTATGTGTGTTCTTGCAGTTTTTGGATGTGTTTTTGTCTTTGTGTTGTATTGCTGTGGGCTGGGGAAACAGCATTTTGTTTCGTTTCATGTACTCAAGTGCATGCAATGAAATGACAAAGTGTTCCTGATTCCTGCAAGAATTATAGTTTATCTTGCGGTTAAAGTGTGGTATGTATTTGGAATGTGATTCCATCAGGTCACTTTTCTAATGGTCATGGCTGGATTTTATGGTAAATCAAAGGGATGATGCAAAATACTGCTGCTTGACTGTTTAATCCTGTGAATAGTGACATACTTATTTGCCTTTACTCATGCGGGGGTCGGCCCCTGTTCCCCCTCTTCCTCCACTCATCTTCTTCCTCTTGTATTTGCTTAAAACATGCATTCTGTGACAAATCCCACTCCCCTCCTCCTATTGCCATTCTTGAGCCTGCAAACAGTTTGCTTGCATGGCCATATTTAATCTAGTCCTGCCGTGTCCTGTAGTTATGCTTTAGAAGAGTGAACATATTTTTATTTCGGGAAGGATATTAAGCATTATGTCAAATAGTAAAATCATGTAATTTTCTGGTCATGCCTCTGTCCAAAGTAGTTGTTGCCCCACTATTTTTTCCCCATCTAAAAACACCACTGGGCAAAAGCCATCATCACTTTTGAGATAGCTAAAATGTTAGCTCACAGAACAATTTAATCAGTTCATCTGGACACAACATTTATTGAGAGAAACGATTCATCTAACGTTGCGTCCAGATGGACTGATTCAAATTTCTGTGATTTCCTTTCCTGGATTATTGAGCATGCATGAAATAAAATATTAGCTCCTCTCTGGTTCTGTACCTCCTTCATGCTCATTAGAGGAGGACCCCTCTTGTCCCCCTTCTCTGTATGCTCTCCAATATGAACCTGTTTATTAGTAATTTCCTACCTACAGAGGTCTTCAAAAATCCCTTCTACAATTTCTTCTGGGTACTCATTTATTTTCCGGGCATTTATCTTTTAATCATGGCCTTAGATTGGCATTTCTTTCTTTACTTTATAGGACAGGGAATAAAGTCAGGAAAGACATGGAAGAGACGAGCAAATGAAGGTAGGTCAAAGCATGACCTCTGATGCTGAAGTAAGGGCCGAGCCCATTGGGTTCACATTATATATAGGTGGTTGCACAAATATCAGGATCAGCTTTGTGCGGCTTTGATTTTGGTCTCTTTGTAACGTGGGTGAGTGTGGAATTGAAGTCGCTGTTGATAGGAACGTCAGTCAAATTTATAAAATGTAAAATAGTACTCTGCTTTAGCTAACCTTGACAGCTGCTGGTTCTGAGTAAAGATCCTCTGGGTCTTTTGAAGCATAGGAGGAGCAACCCTCAATCGAGGCTGCTGGAAAAATATTATTTGGAGCCAGCTGCAGATGCAGCCTCGGGTAAAAACTTGGGTAAAAAAAAAACAAAAAATGCACTTCATTTTTGAGCTCATATCCTTCTTTCTAGCAGATGAAAACCTCTCAGTCAGCCAGTGCAACCTCCCAATTGAATTGTTTATATAACCAATTACGGAAGTTGCTGAGGAACACACGGAAGCCAGAACTTTGTCATGATTCCTCTCAGACATAAAATTAAATCTTTGTGAGCATCTCTCTTTGATGTTGTTGATTGTCAAAGTGTAAAGCATTTCACTTGGGTGGAAAATCCCACCTCATGTAAATTTGTTATCAGAAACACTATTCCTTAAAAAAACAAACAAGCAAAAGATTAAGATGACAGGTGAAGACCTGACTGACATGTGAACTTAATGCAAAGTGGTAGAACAGTAAAATTCCAAAAAAAAAAGTGTAATAAAGTAAATTAATTTCTTAAACTATTATTGTACAAATCCATGCCCATATGAAGATGCTCTTACATCCAAATGTCATTTTGTTCACATTCTTAAACACTCATAGACTTCATACTTTTAGAAATTGCCTTTACAGCTTTTGTATTTTTTCACATGAATGACATACCCAATCAGCTCCCTTGTATGTACAAACCTCTATGGTAATCAACAGAATCTGAACTTAAATTGCCTTGATGTTGGTCAAAGTTCAAGCCTGCACACTGAAGCTAATACGATAGTCTACATACAGCACTTTTCATTCACTGTGTCAAGTTCAGCGTTGGATAATGGCATCTTTGAGGAATTCAAGGATTAAACAGATTCACTTACTTTCCATTGAAGGCATTGAAGGGCTTGAGGGTGTCTCTTCTGGGGGACATCAAACAGGCACGTCAGGAAAGTTTAAAGAGAAAACATAAAATGAAGTTCACCTATAGTGCCAGTAGCCTTGAAATGAACCTATTCATTAATAATTTTTACCTATAATTCTTCAGCATACACTACCATTCAAAAGTTTGGGATCACCCAAACAATTTTGTGTTTTCCATGAAAAGTCACACTTATTCACCACCATATGTTGTGAAATGAATAGAAAATAGAGTCAAGACATTGACAAGGTTAGAAATAATGATTTGTATTTGAAATAAGATTTTTTTTACATCAAACTTTGCTTTCGTCAAAGAATCCTCCATTTGCAGCAATTACAGCATTGCAGACCTTTGGCATTCTAGCTGTTAATTTGTTGAGGTAATCTGGAGAAATTGCACCCCACGCTTCCAGAAGCAGCTCCCACAAGTTGGATTGGTTGGATGGGCACTTCTTGCGTACCATACGGTCAAGCTGCTCCCACAACAGCTCAATGGGGTTCAGATCTGGTGACTGCGCTGGCCACTCCATTACCGATAGAATACCAGCTGCCTGCTTCTGCTCTAAATAGTTCTTGCACAATTTGGAGGTGTGTTTAGGGTCATTGTCCTGTTGTAGGATGAAATTGGCTCCAATCAAGCGCTGTCCACTGGGTATGGCATGGCGTTGCAAAATGGAGTGATAGCCTTCCTTATTCAGAATCCCTTTTACCCTGTACAAATCTCCCACCTTACCAGCACCAAAGCAACCCCAGACCATCACATTACCTCCACCATGCTTAACAGATGGCGTCAGGCATTCTTCCAGCATCTTTTCATTTGTTCTGCGTCTCACAAACGTTCTTCTTTGTGATCCAAACACCTCAAACTTGGATTCATCCGTCCACAACACTTTTTTCCAGTCTTCCTCTGTCCAATGTCTGTGTTCTTTTGCCCATCTTAATCTTTTTCTTTTATTGGTCAGTCTCAGATATGGCTTTTTCTTTGCCACTCTGCCCTGAAGCCCAGAATCCCGCAGCCGCCTCTTCACTGTAGATGTTGACACTGGTGTTTTGCGGGTACTATTTAATGAAGATGCCAGTTGGGGACCTGTGAGGCGTCTGTTTCTCAAACTAGAGACTCTAATGTACTTATCTTCTTGCTCAGTTGTGCAACGCGGCCTCCCACTTCTTTTTCTACTCTGGTTAGAGCCTGTTTGTGCTGTCCTCTGAAGGGAGTAGTACACACCGGTGTAGGAAATCTTCAATTTCTTAGCAATTTCTCGCATGGAATAGCCTTCATTTCTAAGAACAAGAATAGACTGTCGAGTTTCAGATGAAAGTTCTCTTTTTCTGGCCATTTTGAGCGTTTAATTGACCCCACAAATGTGATGCTCCAGAAACTCAATCTGCTCAAAGGAAGGTCAGTTTTGTAGCTTCTGTAACGAGCTAAACTGTTTTCAGATGTGTGAACATGATTGCACAAGGGTTTTCTAATCATCAATTAGCCTTCTGAGCCAATGAGCAAACACATTGTACCATTAGAACACTGGAGTGATAGTTGCTTGAAATGGGCCTCTATACACCTATGTAGATATTGCACCAAAAACCAGACATTTGCAGCTAGAATAGTCATTTACCACATTAGCAATGTATAGAGTGTATTTCTTTAAAGTTAAGACTAGTTTAAAGTTATCTTCATTGAAAAGTACAGTGCTTTTCCTTCAAAAATATGGACATTTCAATGTGATCCCAAACTTTTGAACGGTAGTGTATGTTCAACCTACAACACCGAAAATCAACATTTTTTTAATTCCCTGACAACTTGGACACTGGTAATGGTATTGGTTTTTGACCAATCCGAAACCCAAATATTAATTCCCAAGAAGACAGAGCCGCCAATGCTATTGTGTCAGCACCTTCCCCAATGACAAAATTAAACTTTGACCCCAGGACGAACAGTCACTGCTGAAGCAGTGATAATTAAGTAAGTAAGTAAAGAGAGAGATCGATAGATAGATAGATAGATAGATAGATAGATAGATAGATAGATAGATAGATAGATAGATAGATAGATAGATAGATAGATAGATAGATAGATAGATAGATAGATAGATAGATAGATAGATAGATAGATAGATAGATAGATAGATAGATAGATAGATAGATAGATAGATAGATAGATAGATAGATAGATAGATAGATAGATAGATAGATAGATAGACAGACAGACAGACGGATAGACGGATAGATAGATACATTTGAAGAGTGCACTCAGTAGAGTGCAGATCCCTACCAGGCATATCTCCTCTTCTCTGGTGCTCAGACTTAGGCGAAAAATCAGCTGAGGAGTTAGCACTCTGTTGCAACATAAAACAGGTTTTTCAAAGGTTTTGAATCACCGCAACCATGAGAGGTTCGTGATCATACAGTTGTAGCTGTGCACAGAAATTATTAGGCTGACAGGCCTAATATGCGAGATAGTATGCAGGATTAGCAGCGGACAGATACATGCACATACAGACAGAAAAAAAAACAGTTTTTCGTGCCATTGTAAGACTTTTGCGCAGCACCCAAGTTGACTGAACAGGAAATAGGCAGAAAAAGTTTTTAATATCCGTGCTCAAGCTAAATAATCTACCTACTAAAAGCATTTTGCCTGTCAGTCTGTGGATTCACAGCCTCCTAGGCAGACCCTCACACAAATGCGATCAAGTCTAATATGGATTTCCTGTTTTGACTACAACCCAGAGGACGTTGTTTCTTTATAACTTTTGGATTTTTTTTGGATTTTCAAAATTCTTTTGATGTCTTCTGAAGATGTCACTGCCAGCAGCGATAGAGTGCCGTATTGGTTGAGCAAGCTAGAGAGCTAGTGAAGACAGGGAGCACCATGGGCATCAGTATGATATGAAAAGTGCTGGGGATAATGATGGGTTCAGTGTTTTCACACCTTTTTACAGTGGACCATATACTACTCATAGATATTGTAGCGACCGGAGGGGGGGGGGGGTTCGCTCCAACTGTCGGCGGCTCTGTGCTGGGGGAGCGCAGGGGCTCATGAGACTGTTGATTTTAGTTGAAATTGGTATGATTTATGTTTTTAAATTTTGTGTTCATGTTTTGGATATTGTGTTCTTTGTTTGGGGGTTTGACTCAGACTGGGTAGAGGACTGTTACTGACTGGTTGACCTTAGGACCATAAGAGGTTATTCGTCATGCAGCCATAACTGTTCACAATAAAAATTTAGGCTGATAGGTGCAGTAGTTTGCAAGATTACCCATGGACAGACAGAAAAACACACACACACACACACACACACACACACACACACACACACACACACACACACACACACACACACACACACACACACACACACACACACACACACACCCACCCACACACACACACACACACACACACACACACGACCAAACGAATTATCCCCACCAGACAAAGAGGTTCATTGAATCTGAGTTTTATGGTGTCGGAATATCTGCTGGTAAATGTCTTCTGAGCTTGGTCTGCTATATCTGCTGGCTTAAGGTAGTACAAAGGTTGAACTATGGTAGTGCCTGGAAAACTCTCAACTGTGAATGTGGGTAACTGTACAGTCAGCGCTGAAAAAGAATGTGGTGCGCGATTAAATTTCCCCGATATAAATATAGGTTAAAAAGATAAATACGAAAACACAAAAGTCATCCAACCCACTACCAGCCTGATGCTTGGGTAGCTGACTCGCCTGCCTAATAGAAATTTATCTAGGTACCATTAATGTTTCATCAGGATTTAGAAGCTAGCTATATGAATGCATATGAATATAAACCTTACTAGATACATGTGTCAAAGTAAAAAAAAAATATATGCATACTTTTGAAGTATAGGATATCCTTGAATAAATGCCTTGAAGACATACCTCCAGCCAAATTAGCACACTTACATATTCATTAAGGGAGCAAATATGATAAGTGAGAGTTGCAAGCTAAATCCTTATGGTAAATCCGTGCGAATATTACATTTACGAAGCAGGTATATGTGTGAATTAAGAGTGAGGTTATAACTGCCAACACTGATCATTGTGTTTTCACAGAGACCGTGACAAATTAAGATATACTTAAAATTTTATTCTAGTTTTTGTTGTTTTGTGAAATAGGGAGTACCACTGAAGGAAAGGAATGACAAAGAGCAAGTGTGAGTGTTTGTTAGAGAGAAAGAGAAACTTTCCATCCCCAGAAGATTTAGATTCAGTTCAACTCATAGGGAATTCTCTCTGATGACGACACAGAGACTTTTGAAGTAGGCTGTCGGCTTGATGGAGCAGCCAGAGCTCACCGAGCTGAAAGTCACTAAGCCTGAGCTTACCCTGAAAGCTAATGCTAATCATCGTATATGCTCTCAAGCCCTTCTCCTGGAGACACAGACAATTTGGATAATAGAGAAAAGATAAGTTTCCCCTTCCATGTACTGGCATCTCCCTTGGTCACCTCTTTCCTCGTTTTTGACCTGCCACAAAACCTCAGCAAAGAGGGGACAAAAATAATCCAATCGGCTCCCTTTCACGGATTTCATTTGCTGCCAATTGGTCGGCCTGTGCTAGAGGTCACACGCCGCATTGCAGATCTAGCCAAGGGTACTCAGGCTGTATCTCCATAATGGGCCAATTCCCTGACAGGATTGCCGGCGGTCTCACCTCCACATTCTGTATGCCTCGAAAGCCATTACATTCAGTTGAGTACATGTGCCATAGCACCACATCAAACACTGCTATCTTGCAACACACTAGCCATTTAGCACCGCTCGCCGAATGCCATCAGTGTTTGAGCAGGCGGCATTGTTTGTTTTTTTCCCACCGTGCTCTGACAGAGCTATAACACAGGCAAGGCTCTATTGTTAGGTATTTATTTAATCTATCTGTTTTCCTGCCCCAATGAGATAGTAGTCTCTGATGACTTTCCACAGTGATCTAAGCCTGACACAGATAAAAAGAGTAGATTCACGGTGCTCCTGTATTTTGGATATAGTATGAGTTGGGTTTTTTTGTTTTGTTTTTTGTTTTGTTTTTTAGAGAGAGAGAGAGTGGAAGTTGGGCGTTTTTGGGCTCTCTTTTCTGACCCTTTTTTCATAGAAGAGGTGACAGCACAACACCCTTAGGTGGATGAAAACATCTCCTTGCTACTTAGCATCAGCAATGATCACCTATAACAGCTTTCTGATACTGTAAAGTCTATTCTAAAAAAATTTTACCCAATTAAAGAGTACTTTGCTCTTTTTCTTCTTCCAGGTTTCTGCTTCATTCAGGCAGAATATGGTGTTTTGTCACACAGGCTGATTTCACAGTCTACCCTCTGCAATAAAGGGGTGGCGGGGTGGGAAGAGAGAATGAGAGAAAGAAGGTTGGGATGCAGAAGAGTGAAAAAAGTGTTGGAGTGTGGTGGAGGAGTCAGAGAGCAGAGGGAACAAATGGTGAGAAAAAAGGAAGG